>NW_026111733.1:290000-360000 GCF_024679095.1 Eriocheir sinensis
CCTGCTTCCGCCCTTCAACCCCCCCCCCACCCCACCCCCACCCTCCTCTAGCAGATGTGTTAGGTATCTCCCACTCTCCCGCGTTAGGCGAACAAAGCTGAGCCCTGGTGGGGAACGGCTTAACGTCACGGTGTTGACTCGTCTCTGTTGCGGGATGATGGTATATTTCTCGTGAGAATGAGAAGCAATGCTTTGTGTAAACAGTGTGGGAGACGAAAGTCGTTTAGTGGATCGTGTCGGTCGTGCGTCGACAGTGACCGCCGTGGAAATGACTCTTTGATTAAACATTGTGGGAGACGTTTCACATCTCTCCTTCCGTCCATGAGTGTTCTTCACCACGAGCTAACAATGCAGAAAAACTCTGTGAAAGCTGTGGAATGGTATTCGGCGGGATACATCTGCATCCCCTCCCCCCTTTCCCGCGTTTTTCCGGGCGTAAAGATAAAGAATTAAACTACCACCGCGATAGTCTTTATATAAGGAATAGTTAAAATGAATAGGATTTTATGATTTTTATTGATATCTAGTGAGAAACTAACATGCCAAAATCTTATATTAGCTTAATGCAGGACGATTATTTTTCGTTTGTGTTAAATCCAAACCAGTCTGAATAGTTAAACCATTACATGAACACAATAAATTTTGAATTACACTCTAAAAATACATCTTAATTCTGGATGAGAGGGTTTCAGACAAGTTATATTACACACATATGGCATACATGATAATAATAATAATAATAATAATAATAATAATAATAATAATAATAATAATAATAATAATAATAATAACATTGTTAAAATACATCTTAATTCTGGATGAGAGGGATTCAGACAAGTTATATTACACACATATGGCATACATGATAATAATAATAATAATAATAATAATAATAATAATAATAATAATAATAATAATAATAATAATAATAATAATAATAATAATAATAACATTGTTAAAATGCATCTTAATTCTGGATGAGAGGGATTCAGACAAGTTATAGTACACACATATGGCATACATGATAATAATAATAATAATAATAATAATAATAATAATAATAATAATAATAATAATAATAATAATAATAACATTTTTAAAATGCATCTTAATTCTGGATGAGGGGATAATTCAGACAAGTTATAGTACACACAGGGCATACATGATAATAATAATAATAATAATAATAATAATAATAATAATATCGCAACGTTCTGTGGATCATATGTACGTTTCTACTACCTAGTTACCACGTCCCCATCACCTTTTAAGAACCCTTTTACTACATTCCATTACGCCAATGCTATGTATTGGTACCTTTAATGTGCATATTCCACAACCTTTCTGATAATCGGGGGCTTCGTGGTGCAGTGGTTAGCACACTCGGCTCATAACCGAGAGAGACCGGGTTCGATTCCCGGCGGAGTGGAAAAATTTTGCTGATTAAACCTTCCCACACTCATATCCTTGAGCATGCGAAGACAATGAAGTGTAAAAAACTTGCTTTTTATCTCGTAAAAGAAGAAATACAATCACAAAGGAGTAGGTCAAGTAGATCATTGCGTTTTTTGTGTGTGTTTTGCTACGTTACTGTTACCTTTAGCGTGAATATTGCCACATTCTTCCTACTAAGCATACCATTACCTTTCTGCTACGTTTCTTGCAACGGTTCCTTCTATTACCTGTGTCATACATCATATCTTCGTTAACTGCTCACTGTCACATAACCATAAATTTTACTTTTCGTTAATGTATATAAACGACGCTGAAAATCAATGTAGTTACACTTGAAGATGAGATGATCGTAAAAATCTAACTTGTTCTTAGTCAGCAAATGAGCAAAGATAAGACAAGACAAGACATTCTTAACTTATTATATTTTATTCAAACTTTTCTACTTTCTCTTTTTTTTTTTTTTTGGGGGGGGGGTAAAACAATCTCCCCAATTGTCATATTATGGTTATTATTCATTTTTACAACAAATGAGACATCAAAACACTCAAAAGTGTTTAAAAACTATCAAGTGGAAGAATAAAATTCCAAAAGGAAAAGTGGTAATAGAGGAAATATTCACCCTAATTGAATTAAAGATCATGAAATACTGGTATTAAGAACTACTGATCATAGTGTTCACAAGTAGGAGGATTTATTTTTTAATAATCAGAGTCTTCCAGCAAGAATTTATATGAACAATATTCATTGAAACGTAATGTTTATTAGTTTATTAATTTTTTTTCTGTAATTTTACTCAATTTACTGAATATACTGTGAATTCCATGTATTTAGTTTTTAAGCTGCAATTCCCTTTTACATACCTGATCCTAATCAATGAACTTTTTTTTATCTTTTGATACTATGTGTAACCAAAATTGATATGTACTTGTCGTACTCTTTTATTTTCAGTTTAATTTGCTAGTCATTTGGTAACTCCTTTATTTTCTCTGCATACAATATTTGATGATGCATAGGATACGCTAAGATTAGGATAAGGTAAACCTGTAATATATTCCCTATTAAGCTGTCGGTTTCAACAATGCTAAATCATTGATTGTCAGCCTGTATGTCCGGAATACTGTAGAGCATGGCTGCTTCCTAACATGCTTAAGTTGGTACTTGTTTTACATTCACTAATCTTCTCTTTATGTGTATGTGTTCACATTTGCCTTTGGTAATGATCATCAGGTGAAAAGATTAATAATAAGTTAAGCACAAAGAAAGAGAGTTCTGGCCACTATAATTATACATGATTACGTGTCACAAATATCTTTCCATACAGTAATTCATTGGTTTCCTCCAGTGCGTTTTGATAACCGGCGGTTTTCTCTGAAGGCCCGGTTCAGGCGCATGGCTATCCTGCGTCCTTTCTCAAGGTTTAAAGTGTTCTGGCAATACAGAAATACATAAATATTTTAGTCCTCATTGGTCTCTGGTTATAAAATTAACATTACTGGTCACATTAATTGATAAAAAATATGGTTCTCTAATTTTCCTCCATATCTGAGTATCATGCGTTGATCACATTAACTCCATGGTTTTCTGGTGTTTGCGTTTCATTACATACTACTTTCTAATAGCACCTTGGAGATACACTTATATTGTTGACCTAAACCTGTGGTTTACTGTGGTTTGGTTCCATTCCACACTACTCTAATAGGACCCACTATAATCCCTTGGTATTGTTGACCTTGTCCTTAATGAATCAGGTAAAATATTATAATATATTTGCTCGATAAGATCATTTTATTTCAGGGGAAAGTATATCTTTTTTTTTTTTTTTTGTCGTTTTTGTTGGTGTTATTGACAGCTTGACTTACTCCTTTGTGATTGTATTTCTTCCTTTACGAGGAATACCTAGTTTTTTTTTTTTCGCCATTCATAGTGTGGGTGGGATCGAACATTTGGGTAGAAAAAAATGTGATGAGTGTATTTTTTTTTATATAATTTTGATGTTTTTTTTTCACACTTCATTTTCTTAGCATGCACAAGGATATGAGTATGGGAAGGTTTAATCAACAAAATCATTTTCTATACCCCCTAAAAAGTGCATACTCTGCTTCCTAATGTACTTAAGATTCATTTTGAGAATTGTGTGTCATGTTATGGGAGGTTTTTTTTTAAGTGTCTAGGAAAAAAATATAGTTAAAGTTGTAGTTAAATTACCTATTTTTCTGAAAGCTCAAAGTATAACTATCTTTTCTTTCTTATTATATCCTCCCGTAAGCAAATGAATGTGTGGAATTAGTGAAGGTAACAGCGTTACAATGCTTATATGGAGTTCAAGATTTTACCGTCATCAAAATCATTTCCATAATGTCTGGAAAGAACAAGTGCCTTAACTAGCGAACTATATTATTCTGTCTGTTTTGTTTTTCAAATAGAAAAAAATCACCCTTTCAATAATTAGCACTTTGACATGTTCTAAATAAATGTGTTATATTGGATTGCATATACTGATTTCCTTACACACACAAAAAAAAAAAAAAGGAGAAAAGTATGAATAAAATATAATAAGTTAAGAATGTCTTGTCTTGTCTTATCTTTGCTCATTTGCTGACTAAGAACAAGTTAGATTTTTACGATCATCTCATCTTCAAGTGTAACTACATTGATTTTCAGCGTCGTTTATATGCATTAACGAAAAGTAAAATTTATGGTTATGTGACTGTGAGCAGTTAACGAAGATATGATGTATGACACAGGTAACAGGTAATAGAAGGAACCGTTGCAAGAAACGTAGCAGAAAGGTAATGGTATGCTTAGTAGGAAGAATGTGGCAATATTCACGCTAAAGGTAACAGTAACGTAGCAAAAACACACACACAAAAAAACGCAATGACCTACTTGACCTACTCCTTTGTGATTGTATTTCTTCCTTTACGAGATAAAAAAGCAAGTTTTTTTTTTACACTTCATTGTCTTCGCATGCTCAAGGATATGAGTATGGGAAGGTTTAATCCCAGCAAAATTTTTCCACTCCGCCCGGGAATCGAACCCGGTCTCTCTCGGTTATGAGCCGAGTGTGCTAACCACTGCACCACAAGCCCCCGATTATCAGAAAGGTTGTGGGAATATGCACATTAAAAGGTACCAATACATAGCATTGGCGTAATGGGATGTAGTAAAAAGGGTTCTTAAAAGGTGATGGGGACGTGATAACTAGGTAGTAGAAACGTACATATGATCCACAGAACGTAGCAATATTATTATTATTATTATTATTATTATTATTATTATTATTATTATTATTATTATTATAATCATGTATGCCATGTGTGTGTACTATAACTTGTCTGAATTATCCGTCTCATCCAGAATTGACATGCATTTTAACAATGTTATTCTTATTATTATTATTATTATTATTATTCTTCTTATTATTATCATTATTATATTATTATTATCATGTATGCCATATGTGTGTACTATAACTTGTCTGAATCCCTCTCATCCAGAATTAAGATCCATTTAACAATGTTATTATTATTATTATTATTATTATTATTTTTATTAGTATTATTATTAGTATTATTAGTAGTAGTATTAGTATTATTATTATTATCATGTATGCCATATATGTGTACTATAACTTGTCTGAATCCCTCTCATCCAGAATTAAGATGTATTTTTAGAGTGTAATTCACAATTTATTGTGTTCATGTAATGGTTTAACTATTCAGACTGGATTAAGTTTGGATTTAACACAAACGAAAAATAATCGACCTGCATTAAGCTAATATAAGATTTTGGCATGTTAGTTTCTCACTAGATATCAATGAAAATCATAAAATCCCATTCATTTTAACTATTCCTTTTATAAAGACTATTATATCGCGGTGGTAGTTTAATTATTTATCTTGACGCCCGGAAAAACGCGGTAAAGGGGGGAGGGGATGCAGATGTATCCCGCCGAATACCATTCCACAGCTTTCACAGAGTTTTTCTGCATTGTTAGCTCGTGGTGAAGAACACTCGTGGACGGAAGGAGAGATGTGAAACGTCTCCCACAATGTTTAAACAATGTGTCATATCCACGGCGGTCACTGTCGACACGACCGACACGATCCACTAAACGACTTTCGTCTCGTACACTGTTTACACAAAGCATTGCTTCTCATTCTCACGAAATATAACATCATCCCGCAAGAGAGACGAGTCAACACAGTGACGTTAATCCAGTCCCCACCATGGTTCAGCTTTGTTCGCCTAACTCGTGAGAGTGGTAGATACCTAACACATCTGCTAGTGGAGGGTGGGGTGCGGTGGGATGGGGGAAGGGCGGAAGCAGGTGTGTAGCGAATTTTACGTAACGACTTTCCCATCATCGCCTATCTTCCATAGTATATTTTCAACTGTGACAGTGTTTGCACGTGCTACCATAAGCCAACTCCCCCGTCATTCATATAATTTCTTTCTTCCTTTCTCTTTCACCTTTTTCATCTTCTCTCTCTCTCTCTCTCTCTCTCTCTCTCTCTCTCTCTCTCTCTCTCTCTCTCTCTCTCTCTCTCTCTCTCTCTCTCTCTCTCTCTCTCTCTCTCTCTCTCTCTCTCTCTCACTCTCTCTCTCTCTCTCTCTCTCTCTCTCTCTCTCTGGCATGTTAGTTTCTCACTAGATATCAATAAAAATCATAAAATCCCACTAATTTTAACTATTCTCTTATATAAAGACTATCGCGGTGGTAGTTTAATTCTCTATCTTGACGCTCGGAAAAACGCGGGAAAGGGGGGAGGGGATGCAGATGTATCTCGCCGAATACCATTCCACAGCTTTCACAGAGTTTTTCTGCATTGTTAGCTCGTGGTGAAGAACACTCATGGACGGAAGGAGATGTGAAACGTCTCCCACAATGTTTAAACAAGAGTCATCTCCACGGCGGTCACTGTCGACGCCCTACCGAAACGATCCACTAAACGACTTTCTTCTCCAACACTGGTTACACAAAGCAATGCTACACATTCTCCCGTGAAATGGACCATCATCCCGCAAAACAGACGAGACAACACCGTGACGTTAAGCCATTCCCACCAGGGTTCAGCTTTGTTCGCCTAACGCGGGAGAGTGGGAATACCTAACACATCTGCTAGAGGAGGGTGGGGTGGGGTTGAAGGGCGGAAGCAGGTGTGAATTTTACGTAACGACTTTCCTTCATCGCCATCTTCCATAGTATATTTTCAACTGTGACAGTGTTTGCACGTGCTACCATAAGCCAACTCCCGTCATTCATATAATTTCTTTTTCTTCCTTTCTCTTTGTCCTTTTTCATCTTCGTCTTCTCTCTCTCTCTCTCTCTCTCTCTCTCTCTCTCTCTCTCTCTCTCTCTCTCTCTCTCTCTCTCTCTCTCTCTCTCTCTCACCTCTTTCTCTTTCTTTCTCTCTCTAGATTTTGGCATGTTAGTTTCTCACTAGATATCAATAAAAATCATAAAATCCCACTAATTTTAACTATTCCTTATATAAAGACTATCGCGAGGGTAGTTTAATTCTCTATCTTGACGCTCGGAAAAACGCGGGGAAAGGGAGGGATGCAGATGTATCTCGCCGAATACCATTCCACAGCTTTCACAGAGTTTTTCTGCATTGATAGCTCGTGGTGAAGAACACTCATGGACGGAAGGAGAGATGTGAAACGTCTCCCAATGTTTAAACAAAGAGTCATCTCCACGGCGGTCACTGTCGACGCACGACCGACACGATCCACTAAACGACTTTCGTCTCCACACTGTTTACACCAGCTTTGTTCGCTCTCTCTCTCTCTCTCTCTCTCTCTCTCTCTCTCTCTCTCTCTCTCTCTCTCTCTCTCTCTCTCTCTCTCTCTCTCTCTCTCTCTCTCTCTCTCTCTCTCTCTCTCTCTCTCTCTCTCTCTCTCTCTCTCTCTCTCTCTCTCTCTCTCTCTCTCTCTCTCTCTCTCTCTCTCTCTCTCTCTCTCTCTCTCTCTCTCTCTCTCTCTCTCTCTCTCTCTCTCTCTCTCTCTCTCTCTCTCTCTCTCTCTCTCTTTTCTCTCTCTCTCTCGAATCACTTTCCACTCCCACCGCGTTCATAATCCCTGCACCTCAAAAAGTGATCGTGTGCCATGGCATCCCATAGAGCTATAACATGGGGATGACATAGCGAATCACTCTTTCCACTCTCCACCGCGTTCGAACCCTGCACGCAAAAAAGTGATCATTGTATGGCACAACATATACCTACTTACGTATTCATTGTAATTTTGTTCTAGACTCACCAGATCTCTCATTTCTGCTTTAAGCATCCGGTCCTCGTGGCCTTTGTCATCACTCCCCATAGAGAGAAAAATGGATTTACATTAGTGCAATATAAAGGTGAAGTTAAAGGCTGGGTGCATCCACTATGTAGCTGAAGCGTGGCTGCGGTGCTCAACTCCATCGCTTTCCTTTGAGCCTGTGGTGGGAAGCTGTCTATATACACCTGTCAAGTCATACGCAGCAGGTTTGTGGGGAGGAGGAACACGGCACGAGGCGTGGTTTATGCGTGACACTGCTTGAGCCAAACTATAAAAGAGAATTATAGAGAATGTAGAAACAGGGATTTAGAGAAAACGAGGAAAGGCGGACTAATTTAAATCAATCACTTCCAACATGCCCTCCCTCACACTCCACACCGCCGTTTGTAGGCATTGAAATTACAGTCACGCACAATAAAACACATATATTTTTTCGTCAGTGCGCTTGCCTGAACACGCTGTGAAAGAAGACGAGAATGCACAACCAGAGTGCAATAACACGGCCCCAACTTTCTAGTCACCACTGAACTGGCGGATATTTTTTTTTTTCGCTCCAAGGACGTCATCTCATTGCTAGTTCGGGCTCCCCAAAACCGCCTCTCCCTGCGCGTACCGGTCGCAGTTTTGAAGCAGAGTGACTTGATTTGGTATATATAGACTTAGGTAGGAAGAACTTTCATTACCGGGGACACGGGCCAGTATGAAGCCCGGTGTTGTCACAGTTTATGTTCACCAGGTGTGCCCAGGTAATCATTTCTCGATCAGCCCGAGAAAAGAAGGATGAACAGTTGGGTGGAAAAAGTTGGAAAGTTTCGTTTAGTCGGCGCAACATCTGTGGTCATATGCCGGAAAGAGACAGGAGGGGGAAGGAATTATAGGAGAAGGGAACAGATCCCAGGAGACGGGACACAACCCCCAATTAATACCTGGTACCATTCACTGCTGGGTAGACAGGGGTGTAGGTATCGGAAAAGCCGTCCAAATGGGCCCTTTTTCCACTCCGCCCGAATCGAACCCGGAAGCCTCTCGGTTGTGAGCCGAGTGTGCTAACCACTGCACCACTTGAAGCCCCCAACAGCTGGGTGGGTTGAACGCGTTCTGTCCGGGCTGGGGTACGAACCCGGGTCCGCAGATTCATAGCTAAGGACGCTAACCACTGCACCTGTAAGTGGAGTTCAGAGAAATAAGTAGGTGAGGTTATCCAGTGCCACACAAAGGTTATATGTGCACATCAGGTTTCTCCTTTGCCTTATCTGCTGATTAGAGTGATCCCTGGTGGATAACCCATTGTGCAGATTTCCTGAGGCTTCTCCGCGACATGGAATTTGATTGTCTGATTATTATTATTTTTTTTACATCTTTTGTCTATAGCGCCGGTAGGTTTTCTTTTGAAGGGTCTGGTGGTCGGCCCAGCCTCCATGGACGCAGGCAGTGTTCATAGTAGCGACAACTGATCTTGGTTCATGCTGACCCCGGAGCTCTTTTTATTTCCCTTGAAAGTTGTAAAGTTTGGTTTAGTCGGCGCAACATCTGCTTGTCATATGCCGGAGAGAGACAGAAGGGGAAGGAATTATAGGAGAAGGACAGATCCTGGAGACGGGACACAATCCCCGATTAATACCTGGTAGGGAGCGAATCAGTTTGAGCCCAGGGAGGCGGTGGCTGAATTGACAGAGTAACACTCACTGTTCAGGGAGGATCGCGAGTTCAACTTCAACGGTGCCACCTGCTGGGATTTTCAGCCGCCGAGTGGCTTAAACTACCCACATGCTGTCCAGAAGACCACCTATCAACCCGGACTCTAGATTCTGTGGGATTAAAAGATGAGCCCGGGAGGGGCGGCTGAATCGACAGAGTAACACCCACCGCGTTCAGGAGGACGCGAGTTCAACTCGCCCGGTGCCACCGTCACTCTTTCAGCCAGCTGCCGAGTGGCTTAAACTACCTTACATGCTGTCCAGAAGACCACCCATCAACCCGGACTTAGATTCTAGGATTAAAGATATTCGGGAGGCATGACAACGCAAACCACCGCGCATTCAGGAGGAACGCAGGTTCAATCCCGCCGGGTGGATAAGCTGAGATTTTACAGCTAAACACCGGTGACTAGAACTACCCATACTGTCGAGACCTATCAGCCCGGACTCTGGGTTCTAGGATTAAAGATGAGCTCCGGGAGGGCAGCGTGAACCGGTGGATGGCGCCACTATAAACACTCGCCTGCGCCAGAACGGGCTGGGCTGACCATCAGGACCCACCGAAGAAGCCTTGGGCAGACCATCAGGCCCCACTGGAAAGTCACCGGCTTATAGGCCGCGACGTAAAAAAAAAAAAAACTGCTGGGTGGACAGGGCATAGGGTATCAGAAAAGCCGCCCAATTTTTCCACTCCGTCCGGGAATCGAGCCTGGCTCTCTCGGTTGTAAGCTGAGTGCTAACCACTGCACCACGAAGCCCCTATTATTTCCTTGAACAGTTCCTCTAGAGTCAGGGTTGATGGGTGATCTTCAGGAAAGCATGTGGGTAATCTTTCGCCACTCGGCGGTGACTGAAGATCCCAGGTGGTAGCGGCGGATCTCGAGGCGACATCATCCAGGACGCGGCGAATGCGGGACCGGCACCTAACCACTCAGCCATCGCCTCCCTCCTTTGTGCTGTTTGTGATTCGTATATGAATGATATATAACTAAGAGTAAGCTGATAGGACGGTTATTTCTTATGTTAGATCTTTCCTTACTTTCAAAGCGCTTCGACGGTCTAGTGGTTAGCACGATTATTTTTTCTACGTCGCGGCCTATTGCGCCTGAAGGCCTCTTCCCGGTGGGGCCTGATGGTTTGCCCAGCCCGCTCTGCCGCAGGGGAGTGTTTATAGTGGCGCCATCTTGTGTTGGCTCATGCTGCCCTCCCGGAGCTCATCTTTAATCGTAGAATTTAGAGTCCAGGTTGATAGGTGGTCTTCTGGACAGCATGTGGGTAGTTTTAAGCCACTCGGCGGCGGATAAAAAATCCCAGCTTGGTGGCACCGGGCGGGGATTAAACTCGCGTCCTCCTGAACGCGACGCTGTCACTCTGTCGACTCAGCCACCGCCTCCCATTAATCCGCGTACCCGGTTTCAAATTGATCAGTCGGCGCACAACCCGCTAAGTTGTTTATTCTCCTTTTCGAGCCCAATAATTGAGTACCTGAGAAGGTAAATTGTGGTTAACCGTGTAGTAGCGACGGGCCAAATTTGTGGCTTTACCGTGTACCAGTGACTGGCCAAATTTTTGCCATAATATAAACACAAAAAAATAGATGATGCATAAACTGATCACAAATGCTTTGATATATATTATGAAATGATTTGCGTGAGTGATGATTTTTTCTCATTTTTCTCGTTTAGAGGGACCGTTAAGAAACATGATCCCCGCAGCCACCACTGGTTTACCTGGATGTCATACTGGCCTGGTAATGGGACCCCCATTACTGGCACAAGGGCTAAGGTGACGGCCTGCAGGTAGGGCGATTTCTCCTAACGTTGCCTTGGATGTGTATTGTGGTGACTGCATGCCCCAGTCTTATGGATTCTTTTATGATGATTTTATGAGAAAAAATCGATGTTTTTATACCATTCTCCAGCTTTTATTTGCAAAAACTCGACACTCACTCCATCTTTCTCGGAAGTTTTCCACACCCGGGGTGCGACGCGCACCGCGGGTGTGCCCCAATGACTGATTGATACACAGCAAGGTCCGAGGGGGGGTGCTTCCTGAAGAAGTCATTTGTGTCCTCACACTCTGTGTCCTCTTCTGTCTCAAATATCGCCAAGGAGTAGCTGAGCATACTCTTAACATCTTTTCTTTCATTTACTGTTGTCATATCCTTTAAAAGGTTACAAGATATATTACATTATACAAGTTCTTAACACTGCCTAGAGCTTCCGACCTTTGGCAGGGATAAGAAATGTCTTAATTGGATTCCACTTCAGGTGACGTCCAAAAGAGGTGTCTTGATGGATCCTGTTGTTATTGTATCCATTTTTTTTAAACGTTCGCAGTCCACACGGATTTACATTTTGTTGAGCATCATTTATTTTGTAAACTTCATCTTCTTTTCCCAATCGAGGCATACGTTGTTAGGATACTTGATTATATAAGTACCGGTACTGGCGGAACTAAGTGTACTGGGCCCGAATTTACAATTAATCTTAATCTTTAACTTAAAAGTTCCAATGAATCTCGAGTTTAACTTATAGCTGAGCTTAATGAAAAAATAGGTTCAACTTCACTCAACAGCTGATCCAGTATGAAAATTTGTCCTGGCAAAAGATGTATTTTTCAAATTGCAGAATTGCAACACTTCAGTGACTGAATATGCAGTAATACTACTTTATCAATGTTATATGATGATATACTTCAGAAATATGGGCATAATAAGGTAGTATTTATAAAATAAAGGTTACGTTTATCATCCGCGCAAGGTGATATTCTTTTTTCTCTTGAATGTAAACACGGACACGCGTTCCTGTTCGTCTTCCTCATTCCTGCATCACCCACCCTCTGACGAAGTAATCATGGAAAATATTGCCGCTTTCACTTCTCCCAAGAGGAAAAGGGGAGTGAATTGGAGAGACTGCCACACTCTACACATAGTAGAGGGAAGGGAGTCAACAGATACCGTCTGCAAGGGTAGCCACTGTCCCCTAATAGATGACATGAATCCGGTGGTATACGATGATCCTCAAACATGCGTTTGAGGCCACTCTCACGCCAAATACGAGCATCATGAGTGGACCCAGGCCAATTAGCTACAACATTAAGAATATTATATTTGGCATCAAACACCAATTGTGTGTTTATGCTATGGAAATTCTTCCTGTTGACATGGTCTGCTTCATATTCCTGGGGGCCAGTATCCTGACATGCGTGCAATCTATTACACCAACAATGCCAGGGAAGTTTGCAACTTGCAAATTCTTGTTGTTTCTCTCGGATTTCAGGGACGGTGCGAGGAAATCGAATGAATTGGACAAGTACGGCTAGTTGTGTAAGTGCCTTGAGGGTATTGGTGATCGCTTGTTTACTGACGACTGTGATGGACCAAGATCATCACTGTTACACATCTGCATTTTCCCCGTTGCTAAATAACGCAGTGTAATAATTACTTTCATTTCGGGTGTCAATGCAAAACTCCTTGAAGTAGGGCTTTGCAGGCCCCTCTCACCAAATCCGTTACGAACAGTACTCCTGCATGATCCAGTCTGTAGCGTTTCAATAGTTCTGCGTCACTCAAAGTATTCAGAACGTCTCTTCGCTCTTGAAAAGTCTTCTAGGCGCTGACGGGCTTGTTGACGTTCGGCCATCTTGGCGACTGAAGTTCGACTTAGGCTCCTTAATACGGGTTTGGGCCGCCTAAAATATCCCGTCAGCTAAGATCAATTTATGAGGGATAAGATGAAGAATAAAGTTAAACTCGCCCTAAAGTCAAACTTAGCGGTTTAAGATTAATTGTAAATTCGGGCCCTGGTACTGAAGTGATACTGAAACTGGCGCCACCAACAGGTACCGGTACTGGTACTACCGGTACCTGAGTTTCCGAACTGGTATCACCGGTATTCAAATTAACGGAAGTAGTAACAAATGTACGGAAGTGGGGGTACTGGAAGTGGGGACTGGAAGTGGGGTGGGGTCATGGGGGGTTGAAGAGGTACTGGAAGTGGGGACTGAAGTGGGGTTGGGGGTCAGCGGGGGGTTACGGAAGAGGGGTATCTGGACCCCCCATCTCTTTACCTTTTCACTTCCTCTCACCCTCTCTCGGACTAGCGTACGGAAGCGAGAGGGTGACGGAGTAGGGATGCCCAGCAGGAGGGGGTGGGGTGGGGGGGGGGTGACGGAGAAGGGTGCTTGAAGGGTTAAGATAAGATCTTGGACCTCGAATGACCACGAGAGGGGGGTCATGGAGGGTACTTGAAGAGTTAAGATAAAATCGTGAGCTCGAGTGACCACAAGATTATAATCACAGAAAAAGGTTAAAGACATTAGGTTAATGACCAGGCTGGAATACGTCACGCGCACCTGTTCCCGGTGACTTATCTTTCTTCCCATACACACACACACACACACACACACACACACACACACACACACACACACGCACACACACGCACACACACTCACGCACACACACACACACTCACTCACACACACACACACACACACACACACACACACACACACACACACACACACACACACACACACACTCACACAAGTTAAGATCGAGATCTCGAGTGACCCCAAGATTACAATCACGGAAAAAGGTTAAAGACATTAGGTTAATGACCAGGCTGGAATGTGCCCGCGCACCTGTTTCCGTCGTCTTATCTTTCACTCCTTCACACTGACTCGCACACACACACACACACACACACACACACACACACACACACACACACACACACACACACACACACGCTCACACATCTGGTCTTACGAGATAAAATCGCGGAAAAAATGGATCGATGACATCTCCATGTATCTGAGGCCACGCCTATTGAAGTCTTAATGATTCAAGTCATTACAATAAACCTCAGGTTATTAAGGACTGACCCGAGGAACACACATGCTTGCGCGCACACGCACATGCATACACATACACACACACACACACACACACACACACACACACACACACACACACACACACACACACACACACACACACACACACACACACACACACACACACACACACACACACACACACACACACACACACACACACACACACACACATCTGTTCATGCGAGATAAAATTCACGGAAAAAAATGTTTCGATGACATCTCCATGTATCTGAGGCCACGCCTTCTGGTCTTCGGAAGCCTTAATGATTCAAGTCATTACAATAAACCTCGGGTCATTAAGGACTGACCTGAGGAACACACACACACACACATGTACAAACGAACACACAATGTCGAAGGGTATTTATGGACGTCAAGCCAACGAGCACTTCACAGGCTCTCAAGGCGGTCTCGGGTCAAGAGGTCTCCTGTTCTTGTTTCCCGTAAACATGAGGACCCCTGTACACCCCTGTATCAAATGTTCATGGTGTAATAATTACTTCCCGTTGTCCGCACTCGTAGCTCATAGGGCGGCCTGCCTTCCAGAGGGCCTTGGGACTGGATCGAAAGATATATCTACTAGAAACAATGGTAAGTACTTAAATGTTTGCGTTACTTTATATGATTGTCATAAAAAAACAGTAGCAGATGTGGATGACGGGAGGGAGGTAGAGAGCTGGGCAGCATGGTCAATATCGACTTTAGTCTTTCTATCTTTTTCAGAAGAGACGTCGTCGACTAGCTCTGATCGATCAGATGTCGGTTTCTCTCAACCAGACCCCAGCGATATTGGAAGTTGTTCTCCACGGGCGGGTCTCAGCGACGAAGCCAGTCAAAACCAAAGGTAGGTCAAACCTAATATCTTCTGAAATGCAATATTGTTAAAATGTGTTTTACAAGAGACACATTTTCCATATTGTATTTTAAGTGTCACAGTAAAATATGTGCGGGATAGAGGGTTCAAAAATTTCATTTGTGTTTCTGTATTCCTTAAGGACTATCTCCGAAGAAGGCGGGTCTGGTAGGCTCAGCCATTGGCCCTCCTCTTCAGCGATCGGTAGTGGACGAAAACGAAAACAAGCGAATACAGGAACAAACGGTAAGTTTCTACGTTTTTATTGCGCACACGTCTGTTCTAAGGAAAAATTGTAATTTCACTATTTCTCTCTAATATTATTTTACCTTCTTCAGACACCTGCAGGAAAAGCAAGCCGTCGAGGGATTCTCCCATCCAAACAGTTCTCC
Organism: Eriocheir sinensis; assembly: GCF_024679095.1. NCBI lineage: Eukaryota > Metazoa > Arthropoda > Malacostraca > Decapoda > Varunidae > Eriocheir > Eriocheir sinensis. Next base: position 305,585 of record NW_026111733.1, read on the forward strand.
ACAGCCAGGACCCAGCGGTTATAACCCGGGACGGCCGACAACAACACCCTCACCAACACCCGGTGAAATAAGCCAACATTTCAACGGGGCCTTAACAACGATCGACGTGCCCGTCCCACCAGCAGACAACGGCGACATTGCATCATATTTCAACAACAACACTGGCCGTCTTCGCGAGGCAGTAGAGTCTGTATTCCAAGGCTGCCAGCAGGTTAGACCTCCTTCTTTTAAAGTGTACGTTGACATGCATCTGCGTTTAGTCAGAGAAGACCCCGACGGTGGAGTTCAATATAGAGATATGTATATGAGAAGTCATATGCAGGTAATTAGCTATGACGATATAGATTCATATGTACGTGAACTATCCGAATATTTTGTTAATCGGTCGAAGAGGGCAGTGGATTTACGTTAGATGAAATAGTTAGCGTAAAATTTTCCTTCTCTCTTATAATGCTGCACAATAGTATTGGAGAGTATGTGCCCTATCCTAAGGGTGTTCCAGGGAAAACACAAGTTCTCAACCCTTCGGGACCCACGGACTGTGTTTTCCAAGTTCTAACAGCTTATCGCTATCTAAAGTCAAGAAATGTAGTTCCATCGGGCAGGCAATGGGAGAATGCTTGCTTGGCCTCTATAATTAATACGGGTAACATTCCAACCCCGGTATCCTGGGAAGACCTCGGTCGGCTTGAAAGATTAAACAACATAAGTATTCGCGTTTACTGTCTAGACAACGTTGAAGACAAAAAAGGCGAACTAACTCTAGTCAGAAAGGGGCTCAAAGATCAAGAAGTTGTTCATTGTCTGTTGTTGGGGAACAGACACCTAGCTCTTATCCAAGACTTTGACGCATACATGAACCTGTTTACCTGCCAACGTCGCGGGAAAAAATGTTTTGCGATATCTGCCTGTGCGCCTGTGAGAACAAGACAACGCTTGCTGAACATGTGCTAATTTGCCCAACGATGATCACAAGACTAAGATTCCCACCCGCGGGTTCTACTGTGAAATTTATTAATCATGCTAAGGCATATGAGCCATCTTATTTAGCATTCTATGACTTTGAGAGTATTCTCGTACAGCCTTCTTCGAATGTGTCTGGATGTGTAAAGAGACATCACTTTGCCATAGCGTATGCTTACATTATAGTGAATAGAAACGGAGAAACAGTACAAAGCGGATCCTATTGTGGAAGTAATGCTGTAAACCATTTTATTCATACAATGCAGTGTGCCTGGAAAAAGTTGAAATTTTCTAAAGGCTACAATAAAATCAACATGACCGATGAAGATACGACACGTCACAATGAGCAAACTCACTGTCTTCTCTGCAAACAGGGTTTTTTAAAAGGTAAAGGAGTAAAACATCATGACCATGAAAAATCAGGAAACAATTACATTGGAGCTTATTGTAATAGATGCAACCTCCAAATGAAAAATCACAAATTGCAGCTCACTCTCATTGCACATAATGCTAATTACGACATGTCGTTAATCCTGCGTGAATTAACGATACCTGACTTGAAAATCAAACTAAGACCAAAACGTTCAGTTCACAAATACCATGAAGTCATCATAAATGACTTGAGATTTATTGACTCTTATGCCTTTATGTCTGGTTCGCTCGCGGCTTTAGCGAACCAATTCATCAGTAATGGGAACGAACCCATATGCACACAACAGATGCTGAAAGATGTGCCAGCACCTGCGTTGCCATTATTGATCAAGGGAAAGCAGGTGTTTTGTTATGACTATATGGATTCGATGGAACGACTTTCTGAGACACGTCTTCCATCCCGCGAAGATTTTTTTCAATTCGCTTCAAGAAGCAGAACTTTCCGAAAGTGATTATAAACATGCTCAGAATGTTTGGAAAGTAGCTGGGTGTCAGAACCTGAAGGACTATTTGTTGCTTTATGTAAAAGTGGATGTTGGTCTTCTATGTGATGTCTTCCTAGAGTGGAGAGGTATTTTGAAAACCCAGTGGAGGTTGGATATTGTAAATTATGTTAGCCTGCCAGGATTTGCCTATGACTCCTTTCTGCTAAAAACACAGCAGGAATTAGAGGTGCTTAGTAGCCCAGACATATATCATTGCATTCAAACAAATGTGCGTGGGGGCTACACAAGTGTTGTGCGTCGTTTTGTACGCGCCAATAACATCTACACGAACCCTCAGTTTAATCCAAAACATGATAGAAGCACTTTCCTTTCATATCTTGACTTCAACAGTCTTTATCCCACTGTAATGCAAGAGAAGTTGCCATGTGGGGATATGAGAAAACTAGATGAGACAGAAATGCAGTCGTTTTTGAGCGGGGGCTTGGTCAATCAAGCAACCGATGGCGATTTTGGATATCTCATTCTGTGCGATACTGAGGCTGTCTCACGTGAAGTCGTTGAGAAAACGGATGACCTCCCACTGATCATCAGAAGACACAATATCACCAACAGAGATATATCGTCAGTCACACGCGAATGGTATGAAGAAGAAAACCGTCCAGCACCGTGTAAGAACATAAAACTGATTGGAACACATGCTGCTCAGGAGAAAATGCTATTTGCTCTGCCCCTCCTTAAACTACTTATTCGACTAGGCCTGGTTGTTAAAAAAGTGCATGCTATTTATATTGTTTGCTAAAGCACTTTCTTGCGGACTTCATTCAGGATAACATAGAAGCTCGCAAAAGTGCTACTTGCCCTATCAAGAAAAATGCAATCAAGTGTATTTCAAACAGCATTTTGGTCGATTCCTGATGAACGTGGCCAAATATAGTGAAGACATAGATATTGTCACCAACCGCGAAAAGTTTTTGAAGCTGGCCCGAAGTCCTTACTTTAAACGCGTTGTACCTCTCAATGATGGTCATGTAGTTGTAACTCGCCATAGGAAATATTCACGGGTGAATCATCCAAACTACATTGGCTACTACATCCTAGAGCTGTCCAAGCTGCGACTATATGATTTCTATTACAATGTGTTGAAGGCTCATTACGGGGATCAAGCGAAACTAGTGTATTGCGACACTGATTCCTTAATAACAGAAATTGAAACTCCTGATCTATTAACAGAGTACTCGCAGGAACCCTTCAAAAGCTATATAGACACAAGTAACTTTAGCCCCTCACATTCCTTGTACAGCACAGACAACAAAGGAAAGCTTGGATTTCTAAGTCTGAAGTGGGGGAAAGAACCATCTCAGAATTTGTAGGTGTAAAACCAAAGTGCTACTCCATCCTCTTGGCAGACGGTGACCGGTTGAGTTCAGCTAAGGGCGTTCCAAAGTTCATAAAGAAGAAAATTGCTCATCAGCGATACAAAGACGCCCTATTCCAGAAGCAAACATTTACCTTGACTATCAGGGATTCACAGTGCGCAATGGACGAATGAGTACAGTAAAATATCCCAAGAGAGGGATATCTGTAGTTGAGGACAAAAGATACTACATTAGCACCTTGGAGTCGCGATCTTACGGTCATCCCGATAATTCTATAGGGATAGAGGAGGAAGAGCAGGAGGAGGAGGTAGCCCAGATCATGACACTGTCAAACGAAGAAAATTTGGAGGAAGGCGATGAAAGAGGCATAACAGAAGCGAGACTAGCTGAGGTAATGGGTGGGCAAGAGATCGGTGAAATGGGAGAACTAGAAGAAGAAACCTATGAATTGTGGGGAGAACGGATGTGCTGGTCGAGCAATATTTTCCCTTGATAAACGGGTAGAGGCGGATGATGACATGTTAATGCAAGCTGCGGAACAGGAAGAAATAAATCAAATGCTCTCATCATCCCCTTGAATATATGCTAGTAGATACAGACTTTTCAGAATAAATTGTAGTTGTTTATAAGATAGGGACTGGTGAATGTTGTATATACTGTTTATAGTGTAAGAATTTGCCTGCTATTTTTATGTTAAATATAAAATATATGTAAATATATTCTGTATATAGGACTAATGTTGGAGCCTATGATATTATAAAATTGCACATGATGAATCTGGAATCATAATTTGACCAAATTCCAATAAACATTGAGTTTGTTTGACTTGTTTATATGACCTTTATCAAAAAAAAAAAAAAAAGAAACGGATGAAAAAAACAAAAAAAGTGTCTTAAAATTTATTCGATTTGTGGAAAAATGAATAAAACGCTTTATGTTTCGATCCGGCTCATGCAAAGACTGCCCGCCAAATCAGGCGGGCGGCGGCGGCGGCGATAGCGAGAGGTGCGACAGGATGCGACAGGATTGCTCGGGCCCGGGACGGGCGGGCGGGCGGGGCTGCACGGGGTAGTGGCGGTGACGAGTGAGGACCTGTGAGTGGAGCCAGACCTCTGATTTAAGCATGGTATACAACCACCCCACCCCCCGATAAAGGAACTAGAAAATTATTTATGCTTAGAATAGCTTCATGGAATGTAATACAATTCAATATGAAAAAATCAATAAGTCAATACTTACTTTTTATGAACACGTGTTAAATGTTTGATGACATACGGGCATTATAAACTTGCTGTAAGCGAATCGCATCACGTGTTCATCATTCCTCGAATATTCGGTCTTGGAAAACTCCATACATATTTTTTCAAGAGTTTCTTACACCCAAGTGCGAAACATTGTAGGCAAAGTACATGGCATAAGCCCTGCACAATATCGCTTCGCGTGCTTTGAAGTCGAAATGCATTTTTATACATACATAGCCCGGGGTAATCAATATATTTGAAATGATCAGAGTATAATTTTGGATCGAGAGCATAACTATCTAGGAACACTGCCATGCCCGGTTCATAGTAGAGACAAATCCAGTGTCCCATTTCTCTTTAGAATAACTTGGTAGCGTATTGACGATGCACACTAGGTTTTCTATATCGAGGTATAGAGTTTACCTCGTCTGCCAATAACACGCCTAAAAACAAGGCTTGCTTTCCTATGTGCCCCCTCAATCCTCTTTCAATCTCCATGTTGTTCATCGCACAGCCGCTTCAAGCGCGCACATCACACTGCAGCCGTCTTTCAGAATTAACTGTTATTATACCCACTGTTTCGCCAAACAGTATCAACAGACGGTTCTCGTTTTCTCCCTTGCTTAGATTCAAGCTAAGTCTAAGCCCCCCATTCATTTCAACGGGCAAATTATCATTCAAGTTTTCAGCACGCAAATCAATGTGCAAATCATTGCCCCCTTGCCGAAAATATCCTTTCCGATTAAATGGTCTTTGTGAAAACCAAGTGCATCCAAAGTACGATGGTAGAGCTCAGCATAGTCATGAGGGAATTTACTAGGAATATTATACATGGTTCTACCATTAACACTTAAGCTTATTTGACTTATATCGCCATGGCTCAAATACAATGGATTTAGCGTATAGTCGCCAGAATGAGCTTCCATGCTCGTTATAATAAGCGAGAGTTTTTCCGGAATAACATCACCCCACGGTTGATCATACGTTCCTGAGGTTTGGTCTTTGGCTAGCACATAGGTTTTCAAGAGGGTTTTGGTAAATGTCGATTTCAAAAGATTCCTGTGGCGAGAGACGCGTTCAAAGCATGAAGTGCATTAGGATAAGGAAACAGTCGCGTATAAAGCAGCTTGGCTGAATCTATATGCAGACGAATGTTATCGCCAGTTGGAGAATTTAGCAGCCATGCATTACTAGATAGTTCCATTCTGAGTCTAATCGAAATACCATCGAGCAAGTAACTGTCTAAAGAACTTATATCCAGAAGAAGCGGGGTACAGAGTTGTATACCGTGAGTCTTAACCCGCTTCATAATGGTCTTGTGTTGCGCGCTGGCATTGTCAAAGTATTCTGCTGTTACTTTGGAAATAAAACCGTTCTCTGGGATGGTAATATTAGCATTGGCTCCAATTGTATTCAATTTGTTGGGCGACAAAGTATTCAGCATTTTAACGTATGACGTGTACCCATAAAGTACATTGTTGTCAACAGCTACATCTCCCAAAAAACATTGCACTGATTTGAATAGGCTGTGCGCGGTATTATTTGCAAATTCAACGTGTTGAGCGTCTTCGAGAGGAGTAGTATTGTCTGGCTTAGTTAAGCGTAAAGAGGTGTGCAACACCAATTTCCCCAAATCAATAAAACTGCCAAGTGTTCCAGGAATGAGAAATTCTATATATCTATCGGATAATTTCATATTGAATCCGAGGTTAGTAGGTAAAACATCAGCATCATAACGGGAGGCAATCGTTGTTTCCAATAATCTCATTTTGTTAGGGCGGGGAAACAATTCACTGACACCGGCGGCATATTGCCCCAGGGGAGAACGCGGGTTCCCGACACCAACCGCGCTGGTGATGCTCGCCATACTGCTCTTAGTTCAACAATGATTACAACTCGGTAAAGATGTCCTTTTATAACACCTTTCCTCCTGACTCGCTTGACTTTCTTTTTCCCGCTTCCTCTAGTCAATTTCATTGCAGCTTGCTTTAAGGAATTAATTCCATGCTTTTTTATAGAGCTTCAAGTTGCTTCCTGTGAAATATCATCTAGAACGTTGTTTCCAAATGTTCAAGCTGAAGGCACAATGACATTTTTCACTAGGAAAGGGAAAGCTCTTTAGCGAGTCCAGCTAAAACCGAGAATAAACCCCGCCTCTGTGATAGCTTGGTTCATAAGAAAGTGTGACTATATCATCAATACCACTCCTCGGGATGATATATGTTTGCCATTCGAAAACAGGGTATGATATTCTGCTACGGAAGAAGGGATGAATGTAACCCGCATGGTGGCGGCGAGGAGACTGTCTTTTCAAATGGACAACATTCCTATTAATACAGCAAAATGTACTCAAAGATTCAACGCGATCGGATATGAAGTAAACATGTAACAGGGTATCCTTCTTCGAAATGCATAGGACGACCTTTTGATCTGTGAGTTTAATAGAAATCGAATCAATTACTTTGGATTTAAGGGACTTATATATAGTTGGATGCACGCCTTTGTTAGACCTCCGAGAGCGAAAAGGCATCAAGAATATTTACATTTTTCCTGCATACCTAGAGGGATTGACAAGGTCAGTGTAAATGAGAACACACTGTACGTCACCATTTCTCAACAGAGGGGCATGACCATGTAGCGGAACAAGAACGGTTTTTTTTTGTTCTTCATGTGTACCCAAGGAAGAAAACACAGCATAACCTAAGTTGGGGACAAAACCGAGAACCTGGGCCAGTCGCACATCAAAGGAAACCTTAATAAATACAACTTGTGGATGATAACCATTGTAGCAGAACAAAGTTAAATGATCATTTGTGGAGCTAAATGCAAGAACCTCTCTAGAATACGCTAGTAAATGGTAGTTGTATCCATCGACCATCTCCTTTATCAATGTCGTTATTATACCGTTAACACACATCAGCAAATACCCAGTGTCATTATACAAGATATTAGCATTAATAGCCTTTGACAGTGTGCGTCTTTCAATAGCTTCTGAATCTGGCGTTGGTCTTATACCACATTCAAGGTGTATACTACACTCTGGTTCACCCGGTTTAACAATGTAATACCGACGGGAAGCAACACGTTCAGTAAACAGACTTAATATTCCACGTCATTGTCTAATGTTAGAGTTTGTATATTATTAGTAAAGCTAGTGCTGGATTTGGGGTAAATTTCCCCATCCGCAATGCTGGTAACATATATATGATGTGACTCCATTTAGAGCAAGCAAGACACTAGCAAAAATATTATAATCATTTCATTATATAGAGGTAGACATGACGAGATGCCAATTACATATTGAAGGTAAATCATACTAAACATCATTACATTGTTATTTATTGACATATTTTACATTTAGTGATGTACATAATTATTGGGAAATTGTCTGGAGCTATAGTTATTCAGGACCCACGTCGACTACAGCACCGTCCTGTTTTCTTTTCCATTCGTCAGCCACAGCATCGTCCTCTGTATCCACCAGTTTCCTCTTCCTGTTTCGCTCGGGAGACACAGATAGAGTTAATTTTGTTTCAGGCTCATTGCAGGTCCACCATCTGTCCAGGATGACGCACGATATATTATGCAGTTGGAGTTCAGCCGCAGCCTCTTGGAGATGCGGTTGGTAGTCAGCTTTCCACAACACGTAAAGAATTCCAGCGCTTGCAATATTGTAGGGGAAGACGACACTTGTAATGTTGCTTTTAATCACCCATTCTACCAGTTTTGTGATGGACTCTTTAAACCAGCGGAGGCGGTTATCATAACTGTCTTCCTTTACCCCACGAATGAAATTTTGATCTCTTGACGTCTGAAGATATCCTTGGTTTATAGGGTTATTTTCCAGTTCGCGGCCAGGAGCATATTGGGTTAGGATACACGCCACATAAGGGAGATTTTCACTGGAGGATAGCGAATATGCAGACTACCGGGAATACCACGATCTTCCCAGCGACACCTGTTCAGTTGATAGATCGGACTTCTTTCGCGGGAGAGATGACTGTGCGTGTATAATCCATGTAGGCGTCCAGTAAACCCCTTAGTTTCGTCTCAGGAACTGCAGTTGAGGGAAGAAACGATGATGGTCTTGTTGTTGCGGTAGATGTCATCGCCAGGAGAACCGTCTTTGTAGTTGAACACGTAGGCGTCCGACATGGTGTCCTCTGGTATACTGGTGAGTGATGAATAGTACCGCTTCAGCTGATGGCGAGGGACGAGTAGCGAACCATCGTCCCATCTGCTCTCTTATAAGCCCGCTCGGGGCAGGCACCACCGTGTCCGAGCGTGTTCGTCCTCGCCTCCGGCATTTCTCTCCATGACGTCGCCGCCCCTCTGTAGAAGTCGCGCGTCCAACGCGGTTCAGTATCTACAACGTCCATGATTCTGTTTCTTTCTTGAATCACAATGTAGGACTGCACTAGCACATTGGAAAAGCGGATTTAATATGGGTCCCATCTGTAAGTTGCCAACGATGGTTGTTTGGTGAAACCAGATCCCTGAATCTTTTGCCGCACGCGCGTATGTTTTATTTCGCTAGGTAATACACCCGTGGCGTCAATGATGTGTTTTATATCAGCAATGTCAGCAATCGTTGGTTTTTGACTTGCATTAGAGAGTAAATTCAACATGTACAGGATATTGGAGGATCGAACAGAAGACAATAGGTTGCCTCGGCTATCCCATTTTACGTGGGGATTGTCTTGTCTTCGTTCTAGCATCATATTGACGTATGGCACGTCGATACTTTTAACATACAGAGGTATTAAATTACTTATTTCAGGATTGGAGGATATCTTGTTCTCCCTAATCCCTGTGACTCTAAGTTCCACGGGTGGTAGTTTTGTGGTTTTGTATACACCAGATCGCGATATTTTCTTTTTTTTTGTAACTTTTCTTTCTTACAGAGCGAGACGACGGGTTCAATCTTGTAGGAGTGCTTGGTCTTGCACCATGGGACGACACGACAGGACCGCTGCTGCTTGCTGGCACATGCTCAGAGACCGGCATATGATCGGGATGGGTCGACTGCGGGTTGAAACACGATTGACCGTTGACCCCCGGACTCGTGGAGTTGGCGCATTTAGGCTTAATACCCGTTAAAACACGCTCAGCGGTAGACTCAGGAACAAGATAATACGTGCGCATTATCCAAATAATTTTCCGATCAAGGAAGCGGCAATAGGTAATATAGCAGCTAATATATTACCGCCCCGTCTCGATGTCAATATAAGTCTTTTCTTATGGAGAGGAGTTTTCTTTCTAGCTATGGCACGTATGTCTTCCCGATAGTTACGTAATTTCTTGATAACTTTGCTATTGAGGGTGAGGTGCTTCTTTAACAAACTGGAAAATATTTCAGATATACAGTTCAATTGTTCTCGAGCTGCTTGCTTAATAGCACGGTTTCTATCTTTTACTTTTAATTTCTTCAAAAGTAAGACAAAGTTTTTGTGTGCACTGAGGAGTGGTGTCTTTTTACGCATTTTCTACAATATCATTAGCGTCAATCCAGCTGTTGAATGAAGCAGGGTATCCCAAACACGATACAAAATACTGCTTTTTCCTTTAATTTTTTCGTGAACGCAGTATTTTAATATCGTATGTCTCAGGCAGAGCGCTTAAGACGAGCTCTGGCGCGTAGAATATCCCCTGTATTGGTTCTCCAGACAAATCTTCTAAGAGATAAGTTCTTGGGCGATTCTTGTGTTTAATTGATTTTATGCGAAAGAGCTCGTGAGTATTTTGCTGCGTGTATCCTTTATGGAATACAGAGGAACGAGCACTTCCAACAAGGCGAACTATTTCCCCAACTGCCAGTCGAGAACTGATGGAAGACGCTGGTTGCTTCGGGTTTTTATACATTGCGTGGAATTGCCGTTTGATTGCAGATAGGTTTTTTAAGCTATGAATATCAATGGGAGTTTGTTTGTTCTTCAGTCCAGAATGGGGCGAGCGGTTGTAGGCACTGACCATGTTTTGCAGCTGATCAATATATCTTGAAGAATTTTGAGACGTGATGAACTTGTAGATGCGTGCTTTAAGTGTACGAATGGCCCGCTCTGCCAGGGCTGCTTTGATCTCACTTGAGTACACACTGTATAGCTTAATGCCCCGGGAACATAAATAGTTTCTTACTTTTCGATTCCAGAATTCTGTGCCCAAGTCGGTGTTTAATCTTCGTAAGCCTTCAGAATCTTTATTTTCCACCACTTGTTTAAAGGCCACGAGCATAGTATTTGCGTCTTTATTCCGACACGGGACAACTTGCATATACCTAGAAAACACGTCTATGCATACTAACAAGTAGCCTATGTTATTATTTTCCTTTCTTATAATATGTCTCACGTCTGCTAAATCGGCAGCCATGATTACTTTGGGTTTTGAGGCTATTATCTTTTGCCGGGGAAATTTTTTAGTCTGTAGCTTATGCAATGTATATGTTTTATTGCTTCTCAAAAAGTTGAATACGTCATCACGTGTTATTGCCGGATTTATACTTTTTGCTTTCTCCCATAATTTCGCCTGAGAGCTTAAACCATAGGGTTCGTTATGTTGGGAGTATAGTGCGTGTAAGAGTTCCTTCTTCCTGGAGTTCACCATTGGAATACGCGTTCACCTGGGGGTTCTCCAACAATGTTTGAGCGAAACTGTAGGGACTCAGGAGTATTTATACCCAAATCAACAAGAAGATATCCATAAGGACGTGAATATACAGCATATTTATATATATCTACAAACTGGTTTGCCTTCTCTTTCCCGAATATTTGTCTGCCCAGAGTGTGAATTTGAGATAAATCGCGCTGTCTTAACAAGAGGAAATGAGAACAGTTCAGACTAATATTCCTTGCATGCTTTCCACCCATATATAGATTTTGAGTGATAAATATGCATGAAATATTGTTGTGCCGTCCGCGAGTAAAAGCATCAACCACAATTTTGTTCCTTACAGCATCAATGAAAATATCGTCAAGTACATACAATGATCTTTTCATGATACTTCAGAATAAGCTGCTGTACAAGTTCCGATTTTCCAGAGTTGCTATATCCTGCAACTATTATGCGCGCAGGATATTGGAAAATATCGAGAAGGTTCTCTGAATATGTCTCAGTCATAGCGGAAACTCTATTAATGATGGTAATTATTAAAGTATGATGCTTATATAGCACAGAATATGTGTGTGTGTGTGTGTTTGTGTGTGTGTGTGTGTGTGTGTGTGTGTGTGTGTCTACAAGAACAACAACACCAACAACAACAATAGCAATTACCTCACTTTGTGCATGCCCCCACTTCCGTCACCCCTGCTGACGGCCCTCTGACCGTCTTACCCCACTCCTGTCATCCCCTGCTGACCACCCTTCCGTCACCTCCCGCTGACCGACCTACCCCCGCTCCCGTCACCCCCCCGCTTCCGAAAGATAGCCCGAGAGGGGGGGGGGGGGTTAGGGCATGTGAAATAGTGAGTTTTTTTTTTTTTTTTTGGGTGGGGGGGTAAGGGGGGGGGGGAGGGGTAGGGGGGGGGGTCTAGATACCCCTCTTCCGTAACCCCCTGCTGACCCCCCAACCCCCACTTCCAGTCCCCCCCACTTCCAATTACCCCCACTTCCGTACATTTGTTACTACTAACGGACTATGCGGATAATATGTCATTTTTTTTTTTTTTTTTTTTTTTTTTTAACGTCGCTGCCTGTTGCGCCGGTAGGCATCTTCCTGGTGGGGCCTGATGGTCGGCCCAAGGCTTCTTCCAGGTGGGGCCTGATGGTCGGCCCAGCCCGTTCTGGCGCAGGCGAGTGTTTATAGTGGCGCCATCTTGCATTGGCTCATGCTGCCCCCCGGAACTCGTTCTTGATTCGCTTGGACGGCTTCCTCTAGAGTCCGGGTTGATGGGTGGTCTTCAGGACAGCATGTGGGTAGTTTTAAGCCACTCGGCGGTGACTGAAAAATCCGAGTGGTAGCGTGGGGATTCGAACCCGCGTCGTCCATCGCGCGGTGAATGTGGGCCCAGTACGCTACCATTTCGGCCACCGCCTACCCATATAGATCTCACGGAGTAGTCGCTGATTTGACACAGTCATTCCAGCGACACACTTATTACCAAAGGCCGCCTGTTCAAGTTACTGTTCAGTGTTCATGCCTTAGATAAAGACAGGAAGCACAAGGGACTCAAAGATCCGGATCTTAGTCCTTCTACACAGGTATCGACAACGCCAGACACTCGCGCTGAGCGTGGTCATAACACCGTGGGCCAGGCCAAGCAGCCATAAAACTTTCTAGCGAGACTCACCGTTGTTCTGAACTACTCTACCAAGATATATGAACTTTTCCGCGATCTCAGTGTCCTCGCCACACGCATGAACAGGCTGTACTGCTTCATGTAGCAAGCCTCCAAACACCAGTACCTTGGTCTTGACCCAGGAGACCTGAAGTCCCAAGTAATAAAAGCAGAACTTAAAAAAAAGTGAAAATATTGATTCTGTACTTACGTCAAGAATGATTGGAGTCGCCGCGCGCTCCTCGTCCTGTTGGAAAGAAAGAGGTAGTGTATCTCTCTCTCTCTCTCTCTCTCTAAAATTATGCGGTTAATTACACACACACACACACACACACACACACACACACACACACACACACACACACACACACACACACACACATGAGATACATCCTCCATAAGAGGAAGGAATAAGTCTTAGTAAATGGACAGCATCTGGGATGGGAAAACAACTGGTGGAGACGATACAGAACGCCTAACCTCGTTGAAGTTGATTTAGTAAGAGATGAGCAATTTTCAGTTAAGACAGCGAGTTGAGGATTGACCGAAAGGGTTCAATGTAAAATAAAATGTCAGCTGAGATATATCGGATAATAGGGGATAGGTGTTTGAAACATTGTCGAATTTAGAGGTGGAGAAATTGAGTTTTCGAGACATTAAAGGACACCAAGTTATCTCTACCCTGCTCAAGTATGATACCAAGGTCTCAGTTAAGCGTTCTGCAGCCTAAAGGTCCGCAATACCTGTTTAAATTGTCTTCTGTTAAAAATATTGGGTAATTGGGGTTGAGTAGTCAGGGAGGGGTGGCTGAATGCTTAACCGTCAGCGTGAAGGCGCGGCGTCCACGAGGAAGCTGGTTCAAGTCCTGCCCGCCGCCACAGCTGCATGGAAGTTTTCAGCCATCGCAGAGTAGCCTAAGACTACCCACATGCTGCCCTGAGAACCACCTATGAACCCGGACTCTAGATTATCTCTCTAAAGGGAGGCTCAAAGATGACCTCCGAGGGGCAGCGTGAGACAAGCAGGATGGCACCACTGTAAACACTTGATTACTCCACATCGAGCTGGGGTCGACCATCAGGCCACACCACCGGCGCCAAAGGCCAAAACATATAAAAAAAGATGCAGTCTTTGTCGGAAGGTTGAATATCGAACTATTTGTTTTAAAGAGATCATTAATGAACAAATGAATAAGTGGGAGATAGAACAGAGCCCCGTGAAACAGCACTGTTGATAGGTTTAGGGGAAGAACAATGACCGTCTACCACAGCAGAGATGGATCGGTCTTAAAGGAAACTAGAGAAAAAAGTACAGAGAGACGGATAGAATCTGTAGGAGGGTAGTTTAGAAAGCAAAGATTTATGCCAGGGTCTGACAAAGGCTTTCGAGATGTCTAAGGCAATAGCAACAGTTTCACTGAAATTGCTGAGAGAGGATGACCCAAAGTCATTTAGGAAAGCAAAGATCACCAGTTCGTAGACCGAACCTTGCCGAACCCACACTGGTAATCAAAAACGAGATCACCAGTTCGTAGACCGAACCTTGCCGAACCCACACTGGTAATCAAAAACGAGATCACCAGTTCGTAGACCGAACCTTGCCGAACCCACACTGGTAATCAGAAACAAGATCACCAGTTCGTAGACCGAACCTTGCCGAACCCACACTGGTAATCAGAAACGAAATCACCAGTTCGTAGACCGAACCTTGCCGAACCCACACTGGTAATCAGAAACGAGATCACCAGTTCGTAGACCGAACCTTGCCGAACCCACACTGGTAATCAGAAACGAGATCAAAGGTTGATAGATGCTTGAGAACTTTTCTGTTAGGGATTGTTTCAGTTGCCGAGGAGAGGCAGGAGATCAAAACTATACGACGGTAGTTTGGGGGATTGGAACGATCACCCTTCTTAAGCACAGACTGTATTTAGGCGTACTTCCAGCAGGAAGGAAAGGTAGATTTTGAAAGGCGACGAAAAGGTTGGACCAGGCAGGGTGTCAGCACGGAAGCACAGTTTAAAGGACAATAGGAGGCACTCCATCAGGTCCATAAACCTTCTCAGGGTTGTAGCCAGAGAGGGAGCAGAAAACATCATTCTTAAGAATTTTAATAACAAGCATAGAAAGTTCATAAGAACAGTCAGCATGCAAATATCGATAGAAGATAGAAAGAGAGGGGAGTGCTCCATGGCAGAAAAGAATGCATAAATTATATGAAGTACAAGAAGCCTGAAATCAAGCACTCGGCGAATGACCAGTGTTGTGTAGTCTTCAGACTGAAATTGAGATAATTCGTAACATAACCGATCATGGCTATTGATTGGTGTTTGAGAATTAAAGATAAATTGAGTGTTAAATGTTCAGTGAGTTGGAAATAATCGCTGGACATTAAATTGTGGTACTATAAAGAAAAATATCAGATAAATGGAAAATGAAGTAATGGATATTTGTAATAGTGTAAAAAGAAAATATATTGTGATTGGTGCGAACCAAAACATGGCCAAGTGACTATAATGATGCCAAGTTTATTAAAATGATATCAGTAGGCTATCCATGAAAGCAATTAAGACTCACTCACTCACTACAACGTTGTGAATAAGTGCATATCGAGGATTATTAAAGAGGCTAACATCATAATTGTTGATGCCCTGCGGAGCGCTGCGCTGGCGGTGGAGCGGGGCCTGAAACCTCATCAACGGTAACGGTAACGGTAGATAGAAAACTGTCAGTAGGAGGAGGGGAGTTGATGAGACGAGGGGGGATTAGTAAGGGGAATATGCCCTGAGTCGTCCATAGTGATTTTTTAGATAAGGTTTGAAAGAAGAGGGGGATTAGTAAGGGGAATATGCCCTGAATCGTCCAGAGTGATTTTTTAGATAAGGTTTGAAAGAAGAGGGGGATTAGTAAGGGGAATATGCCCTGAATCGTCCAGAGTGATTTTTTTAGATAAGTTTTGAAAGAATAGTTCAGTTTTAGAAGGATGCAACAGCCGTGCTGCCATCGGACTAAGGAGAGGTGTGAAAGATGAAATAAAATTGTTGGAGATATTTATGGGGAGGCGGTGGCTGAATGGATAGCGTGACGGTGCCGCGTTCGGGACGACGCGAGTTCAATCCCCGCCCGGTGCCACCAAGCTGGGATTTTTCAGCAGCCGCCGAGTGGCTTAAAACTACCCACATGCTGTCCAGAAGACCACCTATCAACCCGGACTCTAGATTCTAGGATTAAAGATGAGCTCCGGGAGGGCAGCATAAGCCAATGCAAGATGGCGCCACTATAAACACTGGCCTGCGCCACAACGGGCTGGGCCATACCATCAGGCCACAGGCGAAGATGTAAAAAAAAAATTGTCAGAAGGCAATTCCTCTTGAACTTATATAAAGCTTGTGTTGCAACGGCAAGCATATGATAAATTACAAAGAACTCAGCACTTCGGAAAAACCTGCATGTCTCAAATCCTCATCAGGAGGCCCTCCCCGCCCTACAGCTCACCACCCTTCAGGCCCGCCACCAACACCTCCTCCAGAAGTTTGCCACCAAACTCCTCCACCACCCACGACACAGGAACCTGCTCCCCCCGGTAGCTCCCCCTCCCCGCCACAATGTCCGACACCACAACAAGCTGCTCCCCATACATGCGCGTACTGACAGGTATAAGAACAGTGCAATACCCACAATAGTGAAAATCCTGAACACATAGACTCTTTACTCCTAAGTTACTTTTAAGTTTGTAGTTTTAATGATCTCCCTATATAATATGTATATTTTCAGCTCTCGAGCTGCTTCTCCCAAAATAAACCGTATATTATCATTATTATTATTATTATTATTATTATTATTATTATTATTATTATTATTATTATTATTATTAATATTATTATTAATACTATATCAGCTTCCTCGACGCCAAATCTTTTTGCCCCCTTACATGCTATCCATGTACAGGGGCCTTGTCCGCCCTCGTATAAGGTATGCATCTCCTGTGTGGGGAGCTCCACTCACACAGCTCTCTTGGACAGAGTGGAGTCTAAGGCTTTTCGTCTCATTAACTCCCCTTCTCCTACTGACAGTTTTCTATCTCTTAAATTCCGCCGCAGTGTTGCATCTCTTTCTGTCTTCTATCGATAAATTCATGCTGGCTGTTCTTATGAACTTGCAAACTGCATGCCTTCCCCCTTCCAGCGGCCCCGCCCCACTCGACTTTCTACTCAAGCTCATCCCTATACTGCCCAAATCCCTTACGCAAGAGTTAACCAGGATCTTTAGTCTTTTATCCCTTACACTGGTTAACTCTAGAATAGCCTTCTTCTTCTATATTTCCTCCTGCTTACGACTTGACCGCTTTTAAAAGGCGAATATTTCGACACCTCTTCTTCCGAAATTGACCTTTCTTTTGACCACTCTCCTGAACTCTTCTTTTTATAGGGGCAGTGATTAATGGAATTTTTTTCTCAATTATTATTTCTTTAAGCTGCTTAATATGCTGTAAAATAAAAAGGACTGGAGGATCCATAAAGGGCATTTGGAGGAATGTGGTCAATCTTTCCCTTCCGGCATTCCTATATCAATTCCAGCTCTGCAGTTCTGGTCTCTGGTCCTAAGAACCTGCAATGCTCAACATTCTAGACCTTACAAAATGCAGGAGGCGAGAGCTGTTGCTGTTCCTGGCACCAGAGCGATTTGGACCAACACTTACTCCATTACAAAGCCATCCAGCTCTGCCAGGCCTCCTCGTCCACAGAGTTCCACTATGTCCAACTGCAGGTTGATCCGGGGGCCGGTTCTGCGGTCGGGCGCCGCTTCTGCGCCTAGCCAGACACTCCGAAAACAAGGAGAGGAGTTAAGGGATCCTTCCTCCTTCAAGATGCAGGGGTTCTATAGGCTTTGCCCTCCACCTGCCATTGACGGCAGGCTCGCCAAATGTGCCGCACGGTCGGGCCCCAGCAATACGGGATTGGGGTCGAGGCTGACGCCGTTTTTTTTAGGAACAAAGGGACATTTTAGGAGGAGGGGGTGCAGGCCCCTCCCCAACCAGGGACTGGACTGAGTGCTAGCCGTAGAGCACGGACGCTGGACCGCTGAGAGGATGTTTTACCTGGCTACCCAAAGCAAGAGACATAAACAGGAATTTGGGAAAGAAAAAAAAAAAGAGAGAAAAACAGCTCAGGGCCCGAATTCACAAACAGACTCAATAACTACGAACTAACATAACTACGCACTGTTGATTTAGCTACCGACGTTAGCGTCAGATTCACGAAGCAACCCAGCTAGCAAAAATGTGGGCCCCATATGGGTTTGTGAGTGGGCAGAGTTGGGCCCATTTGGCCCATGTGGGCCCTTTGTGGGCTATATGTGGGCAATGCTTATAAGCATGGTTCTGATGTGGGACCCATATGGGCAATGTGGGCCACCTTGGATCAGCTGTCAGGAGTGTTCTCAAACGTATTTTGTGAATTTTCTCTAATTTAAAGGTCATTATTGTTTCGAATCCTGAGAAGTTCAAATAAAACTTCATTTTTGATCTGGATAGCACATTATTTTGTTGCAAAGATGTTTAGTCCGGCCGAGGAAAAGGCGCAAACAATAAAGAGTGAGGAGATGACAGAGACGATGATTGTGGTGTTCCAGGTGTAGAGAATAGTGTGTAGTTTTTGTACTGTTCGTATGTTTTTGTTTTGTCTTTTACGGACGCTGCTGTTTCAAAGGCCTGACTCAAGATCGAGGAATCTTGAGTCAGTTGTGACATCAAGATCAAGATCAAGAATATTCAAGATCAAGACGCGTAATGCGCGGAGACGGACGTGATTCATTGTGACTTTTCTGCCCCTTGTTTTTGCTGTGAGTAAGCCTACTTACTCTTTAGGATGCCTGTGATCACCTGTGGCGTGTGTGAGAGTGGTGTGACCACCAGGTGTACCGTAGTGCAGTGGAGTGCGAGAGGTGTAAGCTTTGGTTTCAGAGCTGTGTTGGTATCAAGACCAACTCGAAACACCTTTAACCTGCCCACGCTGCTGGCGGCGGCAGGCGTCCACCCCTCACGACAAGAATCTGTCATCCGCCTCACCTGCGCCTTCCTTAGAAAGACGTGGCAGCTGACGCGCGTCTGAAGCCATCACAGGACGGCAGCAGTATAGGGTTCATGTCATTTTCATTTCATTTCTAGGGGACCCGCAGAGGGCCACTCTCGGGTGGCATGATATGCCGGAGATTCAAGTGGCCAGAACAGGATTAGGATAAGGGTTAGGATGAGTAAAGACATTGGGACATGGTAAGGGGCCAGGATTAGGGAGATAATGATTGATGATCCTATTCCTAAATGTGTCAAGAGTAAGACTATTAACTGCATGAGATGGGAGATGATTCCACTCTTGGATGCTGCAGGGAAAGAATGAATATACTAGTGTTAGTCTGGTAAGTGTGATATTTAAGGTTGTGGCTGCTTTTAGTGGATCGTGTAGTTGTCGGGTGCAAATAAGTGTGTTTATGTTTACTAAATTGTTTGTGATTTTATATAGCATCTGTTGTCAGTATATTTGTCTTCGTGTTGCTAATGGATCTAGTTTTATGTCTTGTTTAAGCAAAGTGACTGATGTGGTGTGTCAGAAATCATGGCTGGCCCATCTTGCAGCTTTGTTTTGTATGGCCTCTAATTTATTTATGTTATTGTTAGTGTGTGGGTCCCAGACGGTGTCACAACATTCTATGTGTGGTCGAACGAGCGTCTTATATGCAAGAATTTTTATGTTTGTGTTACACCTGCTAACATTCCTACGCAGGAACCCCAGGGCTCTGTGAGTTTTGGCCCTGATGCTGCTCACGTGTGTGTTCCATCGCATGTCTGCTCAGACGTGTATGCTCAGGTATTTGTGTGAAGAGACAGTGTTCAGGTTTGTGTCATGAAGTTTGTAAATGTAGGGAATAGGTTTGTTAGTACGGGTGAAACGGATGTGATGGCATTTGTCTGGTCTAAACGTCGTCTGCCACTTGGCTTCCCAGTCTTCAAGTGCAGCTAAATCGTCCTGTCGTCGAAGACAGTCATCCCTATCTAAAATAGGTCGATAAACTAAACTGTCATCTGCAAAAAGTCTAGTAGTAGAGGTAAGTGATAGTGGGAGATCATTAATGTAGGAAAGGAAAAGAAGGGGGCCTAAGATGGTGCCTTGAGGTACCCTAGAAGTTACAGGAATAGATGAACAACTCGTTGCTTGCAGGTAGGCAAAAACATGGTAATACTGTTTTAAAGTTGTCCTCGTATGCCATAGTATTCTAATTTAGCTAACAGTCTTTGGTGGGGAACTTTGTCGAAGGCTTTGGCAAAGTCAAGTTATTATGGCATCAACTTGTCTAATTTTGGGGTTGCTAAGGGACTGCAAAATGTTGTGTGTGGTCACAAGTAATTGAGTCTCGCACGAACGTTTTGGCCGAAAGCCGCGCTGACTGTCAGTCAGTATGTTTTGCCTATCAAAGTGGTCCATTATATGTCTATGAATTATATGTTCTAAAATTTTGCAGGGAACTGAGGTTACCGAAATAGGTCTGTAATTAGCAGGGAGGATTCTGTCTCTAGATTTAAAAATTGGTGTCACATTTGCCAAAAGCCAGTCCTGAGGGAGTTCTCCGGTTTGTAATGTCTGTGAGAATATAACCTGCAGGATAGGAACAAGGATTCAAGCATTAGCTTTTAGCATCCTGCAGGGTATATTGTCAAGTCAAGTCGCTTTGTCAGTGCCAACCTCAGATAATAGTTTCTCAATTCCTTGGGTGTTTAAATAGAGGGGAGGAATTGTTGGGTGTGGTGATGTTGGTATGTCTGGCAAGTTTGCATATTCTTGTGTAAAAACAGATTGGAATTGTTAAGTGTGTAGGCTTTGTCTTGTGGGTATGTGGCCAAGGAACCGTTGTATAGTAGTGTTGTAATTCCGGTCGAGTCTTGTCTGCGTGCTTTGAAGAAGCTGTAGAATTTTTTGTGGTTTTGTGTATTGTTTGTGAGAAAAGTGGATGTGTATTTAGTTTCTTTTGTAGTGTTTTCTGTATGTTTTTGTAGTGTTCCCAGTGTTCTGTATCATTGTAACATTTTGCTGGGTTGTATGCCGTTGCCTCGATTCTGTATAGTCTTTTCAATTGTCTTGCACCATGGTAATGACCGGTTTTGTGTGATAGTTTTCTTGGGTATGTGTTTGTCCATTGTGTCATGTATAATATAATGTCATGTGAGCAACTAGATCGCTGTGGCCCATAACAACAACTCGAAACTGTTGGTAAACAGGAACCTGTGTGACGAGAGGATGAAATTGTTGAACACATGGTACTGGAATGTGAGAAGTATGATAGAGAGAGAAGGGAAATAATGAGAGTAGTTCTGTCAGAACTAGGATGTAGTGAGAATGAAATGGTGGAAAGAACAGATAGAGAGTGGATGGTGTTGCTGCTGGGACTATGTGGGGAGACGACTGAAAAGATGATTGTGGCAGTGAAGGAGTACTTGGAGAGAATGTGGTGTGACAGGTTTAGAGAATAGTGTGTATGCTGTGTATTGTTCGTATGTATTTTTCAGTATTATCATCGCAGAGGTCAGGATAGGATTTTGGGGTTGAAACTACTTTTTTCTGATAGATTTCGATATGCTGATTATGAATCTGGCAATTTTTTCTATTGCAAAAAAAAAATTGCCCCCCCCCCCCATACTTAGGTTAATTAAGTTAGTTTTGGTTACATTAGGGGGCGGGGGGGATTTTTTTAACTGAAGATATAAAAAAAATTCCTTCCCCCCCTTGAATTTAGGATAGGTTAGGTTAAGTTAGGTTAGGTTAGGTTATTATAGGTTAGGTTTGGTTAGTTTTATTTGGTTAGGAGATGGTGGGGGTCAAAAAAAATATATATATATTGCGATGGAAAAAATTATCAAATTCATAAAAAAGCACATCGAAACATATCAGGAAGAAATAGTTTCAACCCTCAAATCCTATTCTGATCTCTGCGATAAATTTACCTACTTTTCTTTACAGGAGTTGCCGTTCCAAAGGCCTAACTCGAGGAATGCTTGCAGCCCAGCCTGACTGTGTGTTTTTGAACATTAGAATTCCTATTTCATAATTCTTGAAGGCTAGTCTGCATATACTCAACAGTTTTTGATGCCATGGAGCCTGTCAAACGACGTGGCTCTTCACGTTGGCAAAAATGGAGAAATAGAAAAAAAACGGTGAAAGAAACTATCAACAGTATTCAGAGGGATCTCACTGATTCAGACACTGAATCTCATGATGGCAGAGGTACATACTTTGTTTCCGATGTTAGAGGAGCTGCAACATATCTGTCCTCTGAATCTGATATGTCTGAAAATGACTCGGCATGTAGACTTGAACCCAAGATTGAAAACTCAACTGAGTCTGGTCTCCTGGCATGTGCAAATAATCTTGCAGTGGGGCCCAGTTTGGCAAAAGATGATGTAGTACAGGAAATTCATGCAGAACCAGTTATGTCAATTGGTTCTCCTCATTCATTTTATTCAGATACCAGTTCTGGTAATGAGCAAAATCTACCAGCCTCTGTAGGTGATTTTAGTGCAGAACTACCATGCAATATTGATTCAGATTTATCAGATGCCTACTATTCACCTTCTGATGGTAACTTATCTGATGCACAGTTTTCTGATGTTGAAAATGAGAAGGAGCTACTCACTCATCAGTTAGCATCTTGGGCTGTTGAAAGTAAAACTCCTCAAGTTTATTTGCATAGTCTTTTAGCCATTCTAAACCCACATTTTCCTTCCTTACCCAAGGATCCTCGAACTCTGCTAAAAACAGCGCAGAGTTATGAGGTCGTTGATTTGGCTGGAGGAAGATACCATCACTTTGGTTTAGCAAAGGGCATTCAGGGTTCTGCTGAACTGATCTCTTGTGCAGAGCATTTTGATACACAGGGTGGGCAAATTCATATCCATGTAAATATTGGTGGCCTTCCCCTCTTCAAAAGCTCAAACACACAGCTTTGGCCTATATTAGGCAGAATTGTCCAACCACTATCATGTGACCCATTCATTATTGGTTTATTTAGTGGTGACAAAAAGCCAGATGATATTGATGAGTATCTTGGGGACTTTGTTACTGAGCTTAGACAGATACAGGATGAGGGAGTTGAAATTGCTGGATTAGCCACCAATGTTAGCATTACTGTCTTGTGTTATATATGTGATGCTCCAGCACGTGCCTTTGTCAAGCAAACTAAGCCACACAATGCTTATTTTGGATGTGACAAATGTGTTCAAAAAGGAGTTTGGCAGAACAAGGTAGTTTTCACTCAGATTGATGCAGCTGTGAGAACTGATTTTGCATTTGACGAGATGTCACAGCCAGATCACCATATTGGGAAGTCACCTCTTTCTGGTTTGTGTGGCATGGTTAGTCAATTCCCTCTTGAGCCAATGCATTTGGTGTATCTAGGAGTTCTGAGACGTCTGATATGGTGTTGGTTGAAAGGACCATTGGCACTTGGATGTCGTGTGAGTGCTGCGATGGTTGCAAATATTTCAACTTGTCTTCTGTCTTGTAGCTCATTCATTCCCTGTGCATTTAATCGCAAGCCTCGCTCTCTCTCTGAACATGAGAGATGGAAGGCTACTGAATTTCGGCAGTTTGCCCTCTATACTGGAATGGTAGTATTGAAACAGAATTTGAATGATGAGTTTTATGAACACTTCATGCTTTTTGTGGTTGTAATATTTTGTCTCACCAGCCCTGTCCACATTGGTACTCACTGTGATTATACTGGCAAGCTGCTTGCTAGATTTGTGAGGGACTGGAGCAAGTACTATGGGGTAGAAACTCAAACATACAATATTCATTGTCTCACACATTTGGCTGCTGATGCAAAGATACATGGAGTCCTTGATTGCTTCTCAGCATTTCCCTTTGAAAATTATCTTGCTAGATTGAAAAAAAATTATTCGAAAACCAAATCAACTACTTGCTCAGGTAATTCGTCGACTGTCAAATTGACCAAAGGACACCTGTTTGATAGATCACAGGAGGGCCAAAGTAACTTTAGGCTGACTCATGAACACTTCAACGGGCCATCATTATTTAGGTCTCCTGACATTTCCTATGTCTGTGTGGTACACAGAGGAATTTTCTTCTCTGTCAAAGACAGTGATAACTGTATTAAAATTGGGCAGCAATTTGGGTTAATTAGGAATATAGTTCTTGACCAAAAAAGTAGCTCCGAACCTTTTGTAGTTTATGAACCGTTCACCACTGTCAGAGATTTCTTTACAAGACCACTTAAGTCATCTGATCTAGGTATTGTAAAAGTTGACCCAAAAACTAGTAGACTCAGAGTTGCAAGGGTCCCAGATATCATAAAGTATATTAAGCTGCCATACAAAACTAAGTTTGTCTTGATTCCCATTCATCATTCCAGTGGCTCAGTATACTAGAAATCCATATCAGAGTGAGGGCATCAGTTGACTTGTATTATTCATACCTCAAAGTGAACAAAAATGTCCAGTGGGTGTATGATGTAAATGTTTTCATCATATTTGAAAACAACTGTGATCCTTGAAGTTTTCTCTGCATTGTTTTCCTGCCCATGTTGCCCATCCATTGTAAATATAGTGAAAATTCTGTATTTTATGGTTAAAAATTATTTTGTACATAAAGTACATGTGCTATGTGTAAAGGCTTTGTTTTGCCTCCAGAAAAGAAAAAAATGGCAGAAAGTCATCTAGTTAACACAATGGAATACAAGTATTTTGTTGTTGAGTTTCTTCCTGACCCCCGCACTATGAGAACAGAAGTCGATGTAGTGCCAAGCAAGTGGTGGGACACAGAAGAAGTTAACTATGTATTCTGGCCGTCCCACTTCAAGCGAGAGCAGGCGGCGAATGCACAAAGGAATGCCTGCAGTCCTGAAAGCACGTGGAAATCATTTCCTATTAAGAGGGTTATGTTCAAGACAAGTAAGTTCAAACTATTTGCTGAATACAGATTCGTTAGAATGTAACTTAAGAGAATCATTAAGTTCCAAGCACTGGTTTGGATATGGCTGAATTTTACTAAAGAGAGGATGGCCAAGTTTTATTTGTTTTCCTTCTCTCATGTGATGGGTTCAGGTCCTATTTTGAAACAATCTTAAGTATCAATTCTCAACCACTGACATTGTACATGTATGTCTATCCTACCATGTTTGCTGAGATTCCTAATTCAAAAGCAAAAATCCTGAAAGTCACTGCTTAAATTTATAAAAGTGCTATGAAAATCTTAATTTCTCCCAACTGGTTCTGGAATGTGGATAACGTGGCTCACGTTTGACTTTTTTCAGGTGATTGGGATGAAGCTCAAAGAAAGTGCAACAAGGCATTATTGACTTCGGATTTGGACTCTGACATCAATGCTCCAGGGAAACGCAAAACATCGTGAGTGGATTCATTTCAACCTTAAATGTGAGACTTGTAGCTTGATCACTGTTGTTTTCATATTGATTGTCCTGATATTGGGTTGTTACACACTTCTGGGTGTGATATCTCAGGCAATATATAGAGGTTGACTACTTCATTGATTGGAAGGTGAAGCAGGTTGTTATTATTGTTTCGCTAAATTCCCTGTATGCCTTCCAATATTCAGGGCAGGCCTCATCATGCTTTTCATTAATTCTTTCATTAATTTCCTTTTGGTTTCCAGATCTTTCAGGGAAACTTTACTAATGTCAAAACCCTTAGTTTGAGTTTCTTTGCTTCATGCATTTTTTGTGACTTGTGCTTATTTGGTTTACTCTAAAGAATGTTCTATTTCAGCTCACCAAACAGATATAGCCCTGACGAGGGAGATCACACCTCTACAGATGATGAGAGTGAGCAATATTTTATTGCTCAGAAAAAGAAACGAAACACCCCTAAGCAAAGACCCCCACAACATTCAAAGATGTCCAGTAGCTGCCGTGAACCGCTGCCTCAGCCCCCAACTCCTCCTTCCCAAATGCGTCAAAATAGAGATGACGCTAGGCTTTCCAGTGGTGAGTTTGGTCAGTCACGCATGCAGCTTTCATATCATGTTTAATGAAGCACTTCCTGATACCCTGTATTGTATGGAAATCAATGTCCAACTCTAGGCCTGGTGCATTGCATGTAGAACTGAGCATGTAAAACTCAGAGGGCAATAAATAAAATCATGGGTTCAAATTGTGCAGAAATATATTTTTTCAAGTGCATTTATTGGCTGCATTAAAAATTATTAAGTTGTGATGATGAGATTTTCCAGGGCTAAGAGAAATATACACCTGGGAATCTAAGAATTATCCTTATTCATAAAGCTATTTCTGCACTTTTCTATGGTGTTGTATTACAAACAAAATCCTTGCTAAGATGGAAAACTGTAGACACCTTCACTCCTTATACTTTGGATCATGATATACTCCTTGGCTCCATAATATACCCAGAGGCATGTTTGGAATGTAAAATCTGGTATGTTCACCATAATCTATTCTTTGTTCCAGGGAGGTCAAGTGTAGGTGCCATATCATCCCCACCTTTTCATGCTGCTGATAGTCCAAGGACGTCTAGGAGTAATGTTGAATACAACCATACTGCTGTGGTTGGTAAGTGCATTCTCTTGAAACTGTTGCACCCCGTTCACATATACACGATTTCAAGCCAGACAGCATCCAGACTTTGGTCACAATATAGCCTGGCAGCTGTCTGGCTCATGTCCGTCACACATTGTCTGTACATCTTTGGAGAAATCCGTGCAATGTGAAGGCAGCCAGAGAGATTGGTGAGGAGCAAGAAAAAAGGTCTGTGCTTATTTATCATCCTGGCATCATCGTACTCTGTGACCCATGCAAAGATCATGCAGTAGTCCTGCCAGCCTTGTGATTTGTAGCTGATCGGTAATGATTTTTTTTTTTTTTCAGAAAAGGTCTTCACCTCATTAGAAAAAATTAATGAGCAACTGAGGGAAAAGGGTCAGCAACTGAAAAGGATTGAGGAAAGACAAATGCGTGTGGCACCATTTGGCCCTGGAGCGCTGGCTGAAGAGGCAGTAGATGAAGAAGACTGTCAGATCTTTTGCAAAGGCAGAGGTGACTTGATTGCCTTGGAACAGAAGCTCAATGAAAACGAACTTATAAAGAGGAGAGTGGTGAGTTTTGATGTTGGGAAAATGCACCTTTTACATTGTTGCTTGAAAAAAAAAAAATCAAGTTCTCCCTGGCTGAAGAATGATTGAACTAGGGTGTCTGGTATTGGTATTAAAATTGGCTGCAGTGATCTAAACTATTTAAATCATGGTCTGCCAAAGGACTTACTGTTCACTACAATCTGAATGCAGTGTGGTTTCATGTTCCTAGTGTCTCATATAAACCCCCTCCCTCTGGGATTATTAATCCCTGGTCATGTATTAATAATCCCCAGTCAGGTAATGGTAATCTCCGGTCAGGTAATAGTAATGATCAGGCGACTTATACTCTAAATTGGTAGATAATATTATAGTGTCAAAAACTCCACATTCCTTACAGAACATTTAGATGTATAAACAACGATCCAAAATGGATGACAAATGGGCTTAAGCATTAATAGGATTGAAGCGGGGGATATACAAAAGATGGAAAAAATAGTGATGAGCAGTTAAGAGAAAGGTATAGGCAAATTTCACGAGAAGTTAGAAAAATGACCAGGGTAGTGAAAAAAGATTATGAGATTAAAATAGTTAAAGAGGCAAATTTAGGTTCAGAAAAGAGTTAGGAAGGTGGTGGTTTTCAAATAGGGTAGTGAACGACTGGAACAGACTTAGCAGTCATGTAGTGGAGGCCAACACAATAGAGAGCTTCAAATGAAGGTTAGATTGCTTCACGGATCAGGATGATAGGTGGGCTTAGTTTTGATATTAGGTAACACTGGAGCTACCCCGTATAGGCTAAACAGCCTTTTGTTGTCTCCTTATTTTCTTATGTTCTTATGCTCTCTGCACTCACTCCTAAGGTTCAACCTTCCACATTTTGCTGTAACAACACTTAGTTTATTCTCCATGAAATCCTATGGAAAATGGAAGCATGTGTTGGGCAAGTTTTGCCAAGACACCTTAATTGTCTTTATTTATTGAAAACATATTTATTCATCTATTTCAGATACATCACCTTGGCCTCCTTGGAGGTAAGGGGGTGAGAGAAACAGTCAGAGTAATCTTAAATAACATCCTGTCATACGAGGTCAGCCTAAAATATACAAGGACTGGTACAGCAACCAAGTTTTCCTTAGAGGACCATTCAACATTGATGAAGGTTATCAAAAGTATGTTAATTTTGGTTGGAAGTTGGATATTCAGCTGATTTTGTTAGCACCAGATACATGTTTACCCTTCATTTTTTAGGTTGTACCTGGCAGATGAATTTTTGTTTCTAGAGGGTTACAATTCTGTAGTAGTACTGATCTCATCTGTACCAGTGCTAGTTTTGGGCTGGGGATAAAATTGTCATTGTGATATTTACCTCTATGTTTTAATTTTGTTTAAAATTATATTTTTCATAGTGGCATTAAGCAAAATTTAAATTTAAATTTTAAAGTTTTGATCAACCCAGCCTTGATATGGCTGATCGAATGAATTCTTTGAAACTAACTTGTGTGTAGTTGTACATGTTCTTGTTTATTACCAGCCATAGTTTAATCGATACTGATCTTATGTGGATTCAGCATGGGACTGAATGAGCTATCCTTTCTGCAGGTAGGTTGATTGTATGGTTTATAGCAAATGTTTCATGAAAATACATGTATTCAGCTAACCATTTTTTTTCTTCTTCAGGGAGTCTCAGAAGGCACAAGGACCTTAAGAATTCAACGGATCAAGACATAAATGAAGCAGTTACCTTGTGGTTCACTGGGGTACGGGATAGGCGTGGTGGAAGATCGAAGAGGATGGAAGCACACCATAAAAGAAGAACAGCTGAAAGGCACATAGACAATGAGACTGAGGAACAGCAGGAAAATCAAAGCACTAGTGACTGATTGATAATTTAAAAATATTCATTGTAACCTTAGCCCCTTCCTGGCGGCAGGGCAGATGTATATACAATCGTGGGACACAAGTGATGACACACTGTCCACTGAGTTTCGTTCACCGGCCCCGACTTTAAAATCTATACACCGCATGGAAAGAGGCTAATGTTCAGATATGTCACTATATATACACTCTCCATAATTTATTAGATATGAATTTGTTAGTTGTGCACACTGATAACAAGTTTGTAATTCGCGGAAGAAAATGTCTCTTTACATTTTGTTCAAATTTAGTCAGTGACAGCTAAAGTTGTTTACAACGCTATTATGCATTTGAATAAATGTTGTATCCATTCCTGCAGCGTCCTCACTAAGAAAATACAAAGAAAACATTGATAACGTGCACAAATATTCTGATATGGTCTAAAAATATATAATGATACCACCATTTAACTCTCGCTTGACAATGTTATGCAATGACGTCATCGACCATGCCAGCCGGCGCATTTAGGAAACTAATAGGCTATTATGCATTGAATTGAATTACAAGCCTATTATTTAGCATTTTAGAATACTAAGCGATTCGTTTTCATTTATGAAACTACTATCCATATCAGACCCCCATGACATACCGTTTTTCGCAAATATCTTTCAAACAAAGACTCGGATCAGCATGGGACTTTGACACAGATTGTTTCACACACTCCGCTAATTTTTGACGCTATTGTGCAATGCCAGATGCGGTTAATTGTGGCGTTTACTCCTGACTGTGATGGCAAAACCTGCGTGAGCAAATAAACACATTCGAACAGGCGAGGCGTGACGTATTTGTGACGTGTGTCCACCACCTACCTCCACCCCCGGCCTCCTCTCTCTCTCTCTCTCTCTCTCTCTCTCTCTCTCTCGGTATACATGCGATGTGAAGCGTTGCACACATCTGACTTGTCTATAATGGCGGATAACTCGAAAGTATATGCTAAGTATGGTCTGGTGTTTTCTGCACACGACCTTGATTCCTGCTCCAGCGTTACTAGATGTTGCTTAAGTGTTGTATGAGGTTTGTTTGGCAATTATATACCCATTGAAAGTTGTACAAGTATATGACCCTCCTTCCCACAGGTTACGTTGAGCGTATGATGGGATGAAGCACGTAGCTGACGCTTGAGCATTTATAGGAAATCGCGTAAGAGACGGAAAGGAATGACGTTGGAATTGAAGCGGGAATTCACTGCAGAGTAAAAACGTGGAACGAAATTGGAGAAATATATGAATAATTTATTCTGATGTTAGGAAAAGACTGCCATACGATGTGTTCACTTAGATATGTTAAAAAGTCATAGCAAACAAAAATAGATAGCGAGTATATGATGGGTGGATTAATAATGTAAATAACTGACCACATAGGCTGTTACTTCAACATTCATCACCATCGACAAACAGGTCATCCTCGTCATCACTGTTGATGCTGATGCAGACGAGATATAATTTATATTTATCTGCCATTAATTCAAGTCATACGTGTGCATAGATTCATATCTCGTGTACAGCACAAGTGTTTGAGAGAGAGAGAGAGAGAGAGAGAGAGAGAGAGAGAGAGAGAGAGAGAGAGAGAGAGAGAGAGAGAAGGAGGAGGGAGGGACAGGAGTAGGGGAAGCCGGGGGTGGAGGTAGGTGGTGGACACACGTCACAAATACGTCACGCCTCGCCTGTTCGAATGTGTAAGTGGCTCACGCAGGTTTTGCCATCACCGTCATGAGTAAACGCCACAATTAGCCGCATCTGGCATTGCACAATAGCGTCAAAAATTAGCGGAGTGTGTGAAACAATCTGTGCCAAGGTCCCATGCTAATCCGAGTCTTCGTTTGAAAGATATTTGCGAAAAACGTTATGTCATGGGGTCTGATATGGATAGTAGGCTATTACTTTGCATTTACGAATACTAAGTTATTATTATGCATTTAAAAAAAGTAGGCAGGCTATTATTTTGCAGTAACTTTTCTTTCTTAAGAAAAATTAATCTCTCTCTCTCTCTCTCTCTCTCTCTCTCTCTCTCTCTCTCTCTCTCTCTCTCTCTCTCTCTCTCCAGTATGGTCACTGACGACCAAAGCCAAGCAAGTATTTAGCTTATGGAATGAAGGAAATCTTATTACAGTGCGTGCACTAGTGGAAACAAGAGCATTCATAACAGATTTTTTTTTAAAGTAACATATAATCGTCGTGCAGTTGATGCTCACAGTTTCGTAAGAAAATCCTTAAATAATATATCTTTTACACCCACACACTCTTTGATCCTTGCACACACACACACACACACACACACACACACACATCATATAATTATAACACTCGAATGTAGCTCTGCTGGATAGTTGCTGTCTTTCGCTAGCGGCGTCCGAAACCTTTTGGAAGCTGTGTCATCACTTGTGTCCCACGACTGTACTACCAAAAAAAACTCGTCTCTGTATAGAGTATGGAGTATGCATCTCATGTGTGGGGGGGCTCCACTCACACAGCTCTTCTGGACAGAGTGGAGGCAAAGGCTCTTCGTCTCATCAGCTCTCCTCCTCATACTGATAGTCTTCTACCTCTTAAATTCCGCCGCAATGTTGCCTCTCTTTCTATCTTCTATCGATATTTCCACGCTGACTGCTCTTCTGAACTTGCTAACTGCATGCCTCCCCCCCTCCCGCTGCACTCGACTTTCTACTCATGCTCATCCCTATACTGTCCAAACCCCTTATGCAAGAGTTAACCAGCATCTTCACTCTTTCATCCCTCACGCTGGTAAACTCTGGAACAATCTTCCTTCATCTGTATTTCCTCCTGCCTACGACTTGAACTCTTTCAAGAGGAGGGTATCAGGACACCTCTCCTCCCGAAACTGACCTATCTTTCGGCCACCTCTTTGGATTCTTTTTAGGAGCAGCGAGTAGCGGGCTTTTTTTTATTAATGTTTACTTTTTTGTGCCCTTGAGCTGTCTCCTTTGCTGTAAAAAAAAAAAAAAAAAAAAAAAGACGCTGTTGATTTTCATCCATGCGTGTATGTATAGATTCCCCGCAAGTGGGCATTCCAGATTGACATCTATGTATAGACTCTGCTGCAAAACTGAACAAACATTTGAATTTATATATAGATGTTATTTAAGTTAGATTGGTTATATGTATATTGATATATTTGTATGAAGGTTTAGAGTGTAATCACTGACAGTACATGAGTCAGGATCATCAAAACCATTCAAAAAATCAGCAACTATATTTTCAGCTGCCAAAGAAGTCATTTCTTCCGGCTTAAGAGGTCTCTTTCTCCTTGACATGATAGACTATAATAATAAAAGAAAATAGGAAAAAAAAAAGCAAAAATTCCCAGTGTTTGCTGATGTGCGTTTCATATCCGCCGCCGACAAAGCACAAGCGGTGACTGTCCTTGAGAGGCAATGTCGGCGAGTGTCAGGGGGTTTGAGATGCCTAATAACGATTTATTTTGTTCATTTTGTTAGTAGTAAGGAATCGTCTATATGTATTGACCATGCTACAATCTAATGTGGGCAAATGAGAGCAAACATCTATATATAGACGCGAAAAGTCCCAATTTTGAAACGTCTGTATACAGATCCTCCGCCGGGAAGGGGTTAGTATGGAAACAGGACAGTTTTTGTACTTTTCAAAAAACAATAAACCAGGATTTAGTTTTAAATACGTGTACATATTTTTTGCCTCGGGTTGTTGTTGTCGATTCCTAGGCTGCCTGGCCGAACAGCCCAGAGCCCCTGAGAAAGGTCATTGCCAATACCAGGCTTTCTTACTGTGCTCTCATGGAGTGTATTTTGTGTTGTTGGCACATCTGCCTCGGGTTGATAAGCATGGATACTCTACTTAAGCAAACAGGATGAAAGGATGGTAGTTCCTGCTGCCCACAGATCCATTGTTGGAGCTCAAATGGCATCCCTGTGTACATCAGTTTATTGCCTTTTGTTGAAAGTAATTTCTTGGTTTCAAATCCTTGAAAAGTGACTTTCAAGGATTTGAAACCAATAAATTACTTTCAACAAAAGGCAATAAATTGATGTACATAGGGATAACATTTGAGCTCCAACAATGGATCTGTGGGCAGCAGGAACTATCATCCTGTGCATCTAGGGGAATGTTGCCCATGCATGCCCATATGGTTACCACATGGGGCCCACTCAGCCCA
This sequence comes from Eriocheir sinensis, assembly GCF_024679095.1. Lineage (NCBI taxonomy): Eukaryota > Metazoa > Arthropoda > Malacostraca > Decapoda > Varunidae > Eriocheir > Eriocheir sinensis. Next base: position 338,486 of record NW_026111733.1, read on the forward strand.
CCAGGGCCCCACACAGATACCCTGTTGCATCCCCCATCTGGGATCCGTGTGGGCAAATGTGGGGCCCATATTTGCCTATCTGGGGCCCACCAAGATTGCCCAACTGGGAACTCATATTTTTGCCCACATTTTCCCATATGTTGCCCACATGGGGTCCACATTTTTTGCTAGCTGGGAAACCTTAGATTGTAGTTAGATTCGCGCTAAGTCAGCGAGGCCGCTGATTGGTTGATGACGTCATTGGTCTTGCAGCGAATCGCAAGCACGTTTACAGAACCGTCAGCCAATCCTAGGGAGCTCCCTCCAGCTGCTGGTTCAAGAAACTCATTCTCCTTTCCCATTTGTCTTCCTTTCAAGGCAAACTGTACTAAATCGTAATCTACGAATTCAATTATTTAATTATTTTATTATTCAATTATTATTTCGTTGTTTGCTGCACATTTACGTCAAAGTAACTCTGCTGTTCTATGTCTTGTTACCTACGAACATGCTTAAAATGAAGAAAAAGAAGATACGGAGGAGATTGAGTCAGGAAGAAAGCAAACAGAAATATGGGACAGATATCGAGGCAGACAGAACGAAGGACGGAAGGAAGGAATAGGGAAAATTAAGACTGTCTTGCCATATCTGCGGCCCAACTCATGGGATAGTTGTCACCCGATAAAGGTCCATGGTCCCTCCACGGATGGGGGCGGTGTCACGGGCAAAATTGAGCCTCGGGCAAAATTAACCCCGGGCATTCACATGCCCCTGTTATCTTAGCTCAAGCTCGTGTATGTGGGGTTCTTGTCGACTGATATGGCGTCTAGAACTAGCATGATCATCATTCTTTATTATGATGACAAGGACCATGTCAAAATTTGCCTCATTAAATAAGAAAGTACATAAAGTTCGGCAGCTTTTCCTCGTCGCCAAGCCATCCTCCAGAGCAGCGCTCCGACACCCATGATCGCACTTTCATTTTTCTCAGAAAATAGGATACCAATCACATATACATCAATATATTTCCACAGGTGAATACTTAGGGCATGTTCACACCAAGTTGCGACACCTGAGATTCATTAATAATGACAGGGGAAGGAAAAATGTAGGCCCCTGTCATCGACAAAATTGAGCCTCGGGCAGAATTGAGTCTGGGCATCAATATGCCTCGGATTTCTTCGCTATTATATATTGTAAGATCGTTCTGTTGACATGTATGGGTAAATTAATGCTTTCTGTATCTACATATAGAAGGAAAACGCAAAATTCTCCCTAGTAAATCAGAAATTACATAAAGTTCGGCAACTTTTCCTCGTCGCCAAGCCATCCTCCACAGCAGGCAGAGGAGGGAGGTCTGGCAATCCCCCACCCGGGTGTTGCCATACCGCCCACACTTATCATATACCTCTCAAAGGGTGCATATCTCATCATTTTATAAAGAAATGGGCCTCCTCTACTCGCAAAGTTTTATTTCAAGTTGAAAAACGTGATTTATAAGCATTTATACGTAAATCTGATAATATTGTTAGCGTTACCGTCAGCTCCGAGGCAGTAGTTATTTAACAACAAATTTAGCGTCACACAGAGCGCGGTAAACGTTTGTAGATCCGCGCGCTAACCCGTGACGTCATCGATTAGTTGGTAGTTATTGGCGCGCGAGCTTTGTGAATCTCGATGTTCTCAAAACTACGAACTAAGGGCCCAAAACTACGCACTAAGCATTTGTGGATCCGGGCCCAGGAAGGTTGAGGATGCTGCTTTGCTCATCCAGACTCAAATACAGACCAGCCTCTACTAAGTAGTAGTAGTAGTAGTAGTAGTAGTAGTAGTAGTGGTAGTAGCAGTAGTTGTAGTAATAGTAGCAGTAAAAGCAGTAGTAGTAGTAGTAGTAGTCATAGCTGGGCGTTATCGCGATAAGTTATCGCGATACTTTATCGCTGATAACAAAATCGGATTATCGACCATCCGCTACTTATTTAAATATATATCGGTATCTTCGTTACTTTTGTAACCAAACTAGCGATAATCGCAACTTTTTTTCCGCCTCTCAGAAAAAAAACGTTGTCTCCCTACTGCGCATGCGTGGCCCGGTGTTGTATGAAAAATCTTCGGGGTATGAAATATCTTCGGTGATGAGATTTCATACTTAGATCATGAAAATTAAAACACTAGGTTATTTTTTTATGCTACTCAAAAATCAATATATCAGAGAAAAATCATTTAGCTTTAAAATGATTATTCCCTGCCCCAAAATGATTATTCCCGCCTCAAATTTGATATTCCATATTCGTTTGTGACCATGCCATGATACTGAAGGCACCGGTGTTGTGTTATTTGGTGTCCCATCGTCAAAAGCTGGGGCTTTTGTTTAAACTGGTCTCTCGTGCACTGCTTTTCAACACATTAAGAGTTGCTGGAAAGCTGAATCAAACATACAGTACCACCATCCTCCTTTGTTTCTAGAACGACGTACACTCTGTACATATAAATACAGCTCGTACAGGGTGTCGGTCTAGACCCAGCGAGGCTGGGGGTAGTGGTCCTCTATATCTGATTCAGCCGTCCAGCAACTCTGAAATTACGGTTTAAAGCAAAGTGAGACTGTAATCTACCTTGCTGGTCTGAGCATGCACCGTTCACGAGAGACCAGTTTGTAAACAATTTTTGACGGTGGGGACGCCAAATAAATAACCGGTTCAGGCATTTCTAGTATTACCGTCCATATGTACGTGTCAACGTGTGGTTTTAAGGTTTTGTAAGTTTCCTAAAATACAGATAATGAAAATTTGAATTCATCAATGTTGTTCTATCTGAAAAATCAATATAGTATCTTTTTCGCCTATCGGACTTATCGCTAGCTAGTATCGGAATTGTGGATTTATATCGGGTATCGGTTATCGGTTATCGCCTATATTTGTGTCTCTAGTTAACGAATATCGGTTATCGCCGTTAAGGTTTTTCATTATCAGTTATCGGTTATCGGGAATAAGGTTTTCTGTTATCGTGCCCAGCTATGGTAGTAGTAGTAGTAGTAGTAGTAGTAGTAGTAGTAGTAATAGTAGCAGTTGCAGTAGTAATAGTAGTAATAGTAGTAGTAGCAGTAGTAGTAGTAATAGTAGTAGTAGTAGTAGTAGTAGTAATAATAGCAGTAAAAGCAGTAGTAGTAGTAGTAGTAGTAGTAGTAGTAGTAGTAGTAGTAATAGCAGCAGCAATACTAGTAGTAGTAGTAGTACATAAGAACGTAGGAGTCTGTAAGAGGCTCCATTGAACCTAAGCTCCCGTGCATGATGGCGCCACTATAAACACTCGCCTGCGCCATAATGGGCTGGAGCCGACCATCAGGCCACACCAAGAAACAGGAGCAATAAATAACAGAACCATAGAGAAGAAAAGGAAAAACGTTGTCGATGTAGCAGTCAAAGGAACAAGAGTTCGTAGTAGTAAAGTAGCAGAGGCAGCCCTTGCCGAAGTAACAGATCGTTCAATCAAGAAATGGTGGCATACGCCTGGGGGCGCGTTCCCTACGACGCCAAGTCCCGGGGTCCCTCCGTTCAAGTCTCCTGCAGACCGCCTTTCCATCCGAAGCACCTCCTGGAAAGATCTGTCGATTTGCTCAAGCCATGAACTCTGGACGTCCCCTTGACCTCCTCCACTCAGGGTTGTCTCGTACAAAAACAACCCGATGAGCAGGTCGGCTTCTGGGCAGCGTGCCACATGCATGTATATCTGGAGTTGGCGTTGACGGACTATGCGGCTAATATATGTCGAATCAGTGTCACGGAGCAGTCGCCGGTTGGACACAAAATAAGTCATTCCAGCGATTCACTTATTACTGAAGGAATCTATCCGCCTCTTCAAGTTACTGTTCAGTGTCCATGTCTCACAGCCTTGGAGAAAGACAGGAAGCACAAGGGACTGGAAGATCGGGAGCTTTATCCTTCTTCACAAGTATCAGCAACGCCAGACACTCCTGCTGAGCGAGTCCATAACACCGTGGGCCAGGCCGATCAGCCGCAAGACTTCCTGGCGAGACTCACCGTTGTTCTGAACTACTCTACCAAGATATGTGAGCTGGTATTACAAGACACTTTCCCTTCTCACATCAGCTCTTTCTAAAGGTCAAAGGGGGATATCAATCAGGTTCTAATGAGTGTTCTTAGGCTCATGGTACAGAAGAAGGGTCAAACTACCACCAGGGTCATAAAAGCCTTGTCAAATAGGTGTTCTTGACGACGACCCGTGAGCTTTTCCGCGATCTCAGTGTCCTCGCCACACGCATGAACAGACTGTACTGCTTCATGTAGCAAGCCTCCAAACACCTGTACCTTGGTCTTGGCCCAGGAGACCTGAAGTCCCAAGTCATAAAAGCAGTACTTAACAAAAGTGAAAATATTGATTCTGTACTTACGTCAAGAATGATTGGAGTCGCCGCACGCTCCTCGTCCTGTTGGAAAGAAAGAGGCAGTGTATCTCTCTCTCTCTCTCTCTCTCTCTCTCTCTCTCTCTCTCTCTCTCTCTCTCTCTCTCTCTCTCTCTCTCTCTCTCTCACACACACACACACACACACAAACAGAATGCTTGATATTTTCGAGGATAAATACCTAAGTCACATGGTTACTGAACCAACTCGACTAAATAACACGTAACACCTTGTTAGAGAAACTCAAGGTAATCTAGTCAGTAAAGTCCGGGATGGCGGCGGCTTAGTGGTTAGCGTGATGGCGCCGCGTCCAGGACGACGAGGGTTCGTACCCCGTCCGGTGCCACAAGGTGGGATTTTTCAGCCACCGTCGAGTGGCCTATAGGTACCCACATGCTGTCCAGAAGACCACCTATCAACACTGACTCTAGATTCTATGTATGCAAAGGTATGTAAATAGGCAATAAAAGCAGGCAAGAGCGCATGCATGCCCCCCTTCCCCCGCACACACAAGGGAACATAACCACGGAGACACAGGTACAACCACATACTGAAAAGTACTGATGACACGTTCAGCGCGCTGCATGTTTTTAATGTTGCCACATATTACAGATGTAAGGACAAGATGCCATCATCATTATTATTATTATGAATATTATTAGGATTATGACTACTATTATTATTATCATTATTATTATCATGATTATTATTGTTATCTTTACTATGATTATTGCTATTATTGTTATTTCTATTTTCCTTTTTATTTTCAATCATGCTACTTTGTTCATTTGTCCCATTCATTTCATTTCATCTTCCACTGATGTATATTTTCAGCTCTAGGGCTGCCGGGTACTTCATGCAATAAACCGTTTATTATTATTATTATTATTATTATTATTATTATTATTATTATTATTATTATTATTATTATTATTATTATTATTACGTTCTTGACATCTGCACCAGAACTGACAGTAGCGCCACGTCCACTATTGCATTTCCCTGTTGTCAGCAGCGTTTTGTTCCCTCAAACACAATTTCATAAATAATCTCATATCGTCTATCTGTTATATCTGTATCTCCAACGCCCTGTTCCCTCCAGGGGGTGGCCGCGGCAGAAGTGTCTCCCTGTTCTGGCACTCCCTCTCGGCACACTCCATCCTGCTACTTCCTAATCTTGCTCCAGTACTCGCTCACCCTACTGATCCGCTTCACAGGTGGTCTCTCCCTAACACCTCTTCCCTCAATCCTTCCCTCATAAACTCTTCACAAATTCATTCTCCTCCATGCTCATCACGTGTCCAAACCGTCTCAGCGCACCACGCTTCACCCACTCGACCACTCTACAATTCATGTCTCACAGCCTTAGGAAATGACAGGGAGCACAAAGGACTGGAAGATTGGGAGCTTTGTCCTTCTATGTACACAGGTATCGTCAACGCCATACACTCCTGCTGAGCGAGTCCATAACACCGTGGGCCAGGCCAATCCGCCATAAAACTTCCTGGCGAGACTCACCGTTGTTTTGAACTACTCTACCAAGATATGTGAACTTTTCCGCGATCTCAATGTCCTCGCCACACGCATGAACAGACTGTACTGCTTCATGTAGCAAGCCTCCAAACACCTGTACCTTGGTCTTGGCCCAGGAGACCTGAAGTCCCAAGTCATAAAAGCAGTACTTAAAAAAGTGAAAATATTGATTCTGTTCTTACGTCAAGAATGATTGGAGTCGCCGCGCGCTCCTCGTCCTGTTGGAAAGAAAGAGGCAGTGTATCTCTCTCTCTCTCTCTCTCTCTCTCTCTCTCTCTCTCTCTCTCTCTCTCTCTCTCTCTCTCTCTCTCTCTCTCTCTCTCTCTCTCTCTCTCTCTCTCTCTCTCTCTCTCTCTCTCTCTCTCTCTCTCTCTCTCTCTCTCTCTCTCTCTCTCTCTCTCAACATTGTTTGTGATCGATGACACTTTGGGAACGAGGAACAATGGCATAAAACTCAAATGTAGACAAGTAAATTCAGACTGAACCAAACTTTTCTTCACCAACGTTGTAGTGCGAGAATGGAATAAGCTCCCGCCTTCAGTGGTCCAGTGCGACATGATTGACTCCTTTAAAAACAAACTCGACCGTCACTTCCCTCAACTTAATATTAACTAGAGTTGAAATGCAACGTTTTGGAGCCATCGGATTAATGTAAAATCACTTAGGTTTAAGGACAGACCACCTATTCTGGACCATGGGTCTGTGTGGTCTAATTTTCTATGGAAATCTATGTAAAATCTCTCTCTCTCTCTCTCTCTCTCACACACACACACACACACACACACACACACACACACACACACAGAAATCTTTGATATTTTAGAGCAGTGCTGCCCAAACTTTTTCGCCTATTGTACCCTTTAATACCTCTCCTGCTGCTACGCACCCCCATGGCTGATTAAATTAAATCATATTATATTTATATTTATTATATATTATATTTACATACACGTACATTACGCGTCCCTCCTAGATACCTGTCCCTTCCTCTCTCTTTTCCTTCATACACTTTCATTACTTTCTCCATCCCATCCTGACCCACTACATGCACCTCTTGCATAACTAATGTCCACTGCACGTATTCTTGATTGTTGTGCTGCATTCCATGTCTCTGATCCATATGACAGAGTTGGCAGGATAATACTGTTACCTGTTCACTTTTGTACCCCCATGCTCATACTGTTTCCTCTCATAACTCTCCCTAACACACTACTACCTATCTGCCCTTCCCTGCTCTTTCCCTCACCTCACCTTCCATACCTACAAGCGCATAGTTGGGCACGATAACAGAAAACCTTATTCCCGATAACCGGTAACTGATAATGGAAAACCTTATCGGTGATAACCGATATTCGTTAACGGGAGACACAAATATAGGCGATAACTGATACCCAATACCCGATACAAATTCACAATTCCGATACTAGTTAGCGATAAGTCCGATAGACGAAAACGATACTATATTGATATTTCAAATAAAAAAAAACATTGATGAATTCAAATTTTCATTATCTGTATTTTAGAAAACTTACAAAACCTGAAAACCACACGTTGACACTTACCTATGGACGGTAATACTACAAACGCCTGAACCGGTATTGTTATTTATGTCTTTACCGTCAAAGCTGGCGCTTTTGTTTACAAACATTGGTCTCTCGTGAACTGCGCATGCTCAGACCAGGAAGCGTAGACCTGTACAGTCTCACAAAGCTTTTTAACCGTAATTGAGAGTCGCTGGAAGGCTGAATCAGACATACAGTACCACCATCCTCGCTGTTTCTAGAACGACACTGTACGAGTTGTATTTATATGTACAGAGTGTCGTTCTAGAAACAGCGAGGATGGTGGTACTGTATGTCTGATTCAGCCTTCCAGCAACTCTTAATACGTTAAAAAGCTTTGTCAGACTGTACAGGGCTACGCTTACTGGTCTGAACAAGTGTAGTTCACGAGAGACCAATGTTTGTAAACAAAAGAGCCAGCTTTTGACGATGGGACACCAAATAACACAACACCGGGTGCCTTCAATACCATGGCATGCTCACACAAACGAATATGGAATATCAAATCTGAGGCAGTGAATAATAATTTTTTGGGCAAAGTTAAATGATTTTTCGCTTTGATATATTGATTTTTGAGTCTAACATAAAAAAATAACCCAGTATTTTAATGCTGATCTAAGTATGAAATCTCTTCACCGAAGATATTTCATACCCCGAAGTTTTTTCATACAACACCGGGCGCCCGGGCCTTATCGCTAGTTTGGTTACAAAAGTAACGAAGATACCGATATATATTTAAATAAGTAGCGGATGGCCAATAACCCGATTTTGTTATCAGCGATAAAGTATCGCGATAATTTATCGCGATGACGCCCAGCTATGTACATGCGTATATAAAAGTGTCCTTAAATATTTAAACTCAATACTCTTTTTCCCCAGCCTTATCCTACACTTATTTGTTTGTTTGTTTGTTTGTTTGTTACATCAAAGGACACGGTTCAAGGGCAACAAAAAGAGTACAAAAAAAAAGCCCGCTACTCGCCGCTCCCATAAAAGATAAAAGTAAAGAGTAGCCAAAAGAGAGGTCAATTTCGGGTGGAGAGGTGTCCTGATACACTTTTCTTGAAAAAGGTCGAGTCATAGACAGGAGGATATACAGACAAAGGAAGACTGTTCCAGAGTTTACCAGTAAAGGGGATGAAAGAATGGAGATGCAGAGCAGTCAGCATGAAAATATTGATAGAAGATAGAAAGAGAGGCAACTTGGCGGCGGAATTTAAGAGGTAGAAGGTTGTCAGTAAGAGGAGGAGAGCTGATGAGACGAAGAGCCTTAGACTCCACTCAGTCTAGGAGATCTGTGCGAGTCGAACCACCCTCTCACGCGAGATGCATACTCCATACAAGGGTGGACAAGGCCCCTATAAATGGATAGCATCTGTGTGGGGGAGAAGAATTGGCGGAAACGATACAGAGCGCCCAACCTCGAGGAAGCTGATTTAGTGAGAGGAGATGTAAAGTTTCCATTTAAGATTTTGAGCTAAGGGCAGACCGAGGATATTTAGTGTTAAAGATGATGACAGCTGAGTGTTGTTGAAGAATAGGGGATAGGTGTTTGGAAGATTGTGTCAAGCTGATAGGTGGGAAAACTGGGTTTTTGAGGCATTGAAGGACACAAGGTTCATTTTACCCGAATCGGAAATGATAGCAAGGTCGGAGGTTAAGCGTTCTACAGCTTCCAACCTGGAGTCTTAAAATTCCTGTCGAGAAGGTCTTCTGTTGAAAGAAATTGAATAATGCAGAGTGGAGTCGTCGGCGTATGAATGAATAGGACAGTTTGTTATGGAAAGAAGATCATTGATGAACAACAGGAAGAGAGTGGGTGATTGGACAGAGCCCTGCGGAACACCACTGTTGATAGGTTTAGGGGAAAAACAGTGACCATCTACCACAGCGGAGATAAAACTTCCGGAAAGGAAGCTGGAGATAAAGGAACAGAGAGAAGGATAGAATCCGAAAGAGGGCAGTTTAGAAAGCAAAGACTTGTGCCAGACTCTATCGAAAGCTTTCGATATGTCTAGCACAACTGAGAAAGTTTCACCGAAACGGCTAAGAGAGGATGACCAAGAATTAGTTAAGAGAGTAAGAAGATCGCCAGTAGAACGCCCCTTGCGGTGTAGCAGTCACCGCTCAAATTTCGTGTTCCTTCCCCTCAGTGACAATAAGAAAATGGGGTGTTGCAGCATAGACTCTATGTTCATTTTTACTTTGTGTTAATGTTTTCGTTCGTGCTCCTGTCTCGCTGTTTCTTGTGCGTCTAATTGTTTATCTTTTGTTACTTGTTTATCTTCTACTGTCCGTCCATGTCCTCTTGTCGTCCATTCGTACACATTGTTATACACATACACCAACACTTAAATGTTACCCACACTTCACAACATTCACACAAACGCATACCCACACAAACACCTTTTCTTAGTGTCTTGTCCGTGTCAATGACCTTTGTGATTTTTGTCCAATAAAGTAACCCTGGCGGATATGACTTTCTCTATCCGTGAACCGATTAGCACTTAGAACACTCGCTACCACCAACAATTGGTGACCCTGCAGTGTTGCTATGGTTCAAGGTGGCTTATAACCGGTGCTGTTGCAAGGGCACTCTCTCCCAGAGTGGAGGACCTGGGCAGGGTAACTTGTCCATTCGTCCGCCCTCTCCTGGGGCAAAAATCCTCACCTCCATTCGGGGTTCGTGGGGCTGAGCACTCAGGTCGGGAGAAATATTACGCCGCAGGCGTAGTTGCCACCTACAGGGTTTCTCCCCCGCCCTCCCCCAGGCACCCTCTGTGCCCCTTCCCCAGGCGCCCTCTGCCCCTTCCCCCAGGCACCCTCTGTGCCCCCTCCAGGCACCCTCTGTGCCTTCCCCCAGGCACCCTCTGTGCCCCCTCCAGGCACCCTCTGTGCGCCTTCTCTAGGCACCTTCAACGCCTCCTCCAGGCTTCCTTAGTGCCCCCTTGTGCTCCTCCCAGCCCTCACCCACCCACTCACCTCCTTCCTGCCTTTCCGCTGGTCCGGCGACTGAGACACGCACACTAGACTCAGTGAACACTCAAACACAGTGCGACACATTACTGAGACACAGTGCCACACATTCAGTGTACACGCCACACACAGACTCAGTGTACACACCACACAGACTCAGTGTACACGCAGACACAGTGTGACACCCCACTGGGATTACTAGCTGCCCCCTGGATTAACCACCGCCTCCTGGATCTACCACCGCCCTCTTGGATTATCCTACACTTGTGGATCTATGTGTACAGTGCAGTGTGTCCATCAACAGTTCAGTGCAGCAAGTCCCCAGCAACAGTTAGTGTCACAGTGTTCCCACTAAGTGTACAGTGTTGTTTTACAGTGCTTTCTTGGACACTGGTTCACTCCCCGGGCCACTGAGGTCCCTAGCACGCGCCAGTGCCTATACTACACGCAGTTCGTTCTACTCTCACGGACTGCCGTGGCTCCTGGCCCGTTGTACGCCAGCGCCCTTGCCAACACCGTTCAACTTCACCATGTCTGACGACGACAACTCTTCCGCTGCGGCGGCGGTGTCCATCAAAGCGCCGCCCTTCTGCTCACAGGACCCGTCCATAAGGTTCTCGATTTTGGAGTGCGGATTCAAGACTGCCAAAATTACTAACAGCCTTACTCAGTACACTCACGCTGTTAGCCTCCTGCCCGCCGACGTCCTTCCACAAGTCTCTGACGTTATCGCCTCAGCCTACAACTCTGATCATGCCTATGAAGACCTGAAGACTGCCCTACTCCAACGCCTTCAGTCTTCTGTCGCCACCCGCCTCCGTGAACTTCTCTCCAAAGAAGAGTTGGGTAATGAGAAACCGACGGACCTCCTACGCCGCATGAAGCAGCTGCTCGGCGAAAAGTACCAGTCTTTCGACCCAGACTTGTTCAAACAGCTGTTTTACCAACGTCTGCCCCCTGCCGTCCAGCGCAGCCTCTTCAGCGTTAAGGACGACCTGAAGCCCGACGCCATTGCCAAGTTAGCAGACGAGTTCATGGCAACTCTACCTGGACCGCTAACTTCCTCAGTGTCTTTCATCGCCTCCGAAAGGACCACTCAATTTGACGAACTCGTCAAGCAAGTCTCCCTGCTCGCGACGAGAGTCACCTCTCTTGAGGAGCGGCTCGATCGCCGCCGCTCTCGCTCCCCCACTCTGCTGGTACCACAACAACTTCGGCGAGAAAGCTACGAGGTGTACGACCCCGTGCACTTACAAGGCGTCAAACTCCAAGGACGAGCACTAGTGCAGCATAGCGCTCGTCATCAACCCTCGGCGCTGCTCCACCTTCATGATTGCCGTTCCAACACTAAGTTCCTGATTGACACCGGCGCTGATGTCAGTATTATCCCAGCAACCGCCAGTCAGCGAACTCTACCTCCACTCTTGCACCTGTACGCCGCCAACGGTACCAAAATACCTGTCTACTCGCGACACACCATGCAAGTGGACCTTTACCTACGACGTTGCTTCGAATGGACCTTCTACGTCGGGAACTTTTCGCAGGCAATCCTCGGAGCTGACTTCCTAAGGCACTTCAACCTCTTAGTCGACGTCAAAGAACGGAGGTTGGTTGACCCGCTCACTTCCATCTTCTCCAATGCTCAACCAGCACCAGGTGACAGCTCGCAACTTGCCGTCGTTCACAAGGACCACCAGTTCGCCGCCCTGCTCAAGTCCTTTCCCACGCTGACACAGCCCTATTCAGCCAGCCTGCCCGTCAAGCACCACGTTACGCATCACATAGAGACTACAGGACCTCTAGTACACGCCAAGGCCCGTCGCTTAGCTCCTGAACGCTACCGTCAAGCCAAGGCCGAGTTCGAGTCTCTGTTGCGTCAAGGTATTGTACGGCCCAGTAGCAGCAACTGGTCATCAGCCCTCCACGTCGTCCCCAAGAAGAACGGCGACATACGTCCCTGTGGAGACTACCGAGCCCTTAACTCGCGCACTAAGATGGACAGATACCCGGTGCCAAACATCCAGGAATTCTCGTCTCAACTTGCTGGTTCCACCATCTTTTCACGTGTGGACCTCGTCAAGGCCTTTCACCAGATTCCAGTCCATCCTGACGACATACCGAAGACTGCCGTCATCACGCCCTTCGGTCTCTTTGAATACGTCAGGATGCCGTTCGGACTCATGAATGCGGCCCAGACCTTTCAACGCTTCATCGACGAAGCTCTCCGCGGCTTACCCTTCTGCTTCACCTACATAGACGATCTACTCATCGCTAGCCCGGATGAAACCTCTCACAAACAGCACCTTCACCAAGTCCTCACCCGCTTGCAAGACTACGGAGTACAGATCAACGTGGACAAGTCTGAGCTCGGTGTTACTTCCCTCACCTTCCTTGGCCACACTGTTACTCCAGAGGGCATCGCTCCACTCAACTCGAGGACTGAAGCCATCCAGCAGTTCCCGAAGCCGTCCACCCAGCGCCAACTCAAGGAATTCCTGGGTATGGTTAACTTCTACAACCGCTTCGTCCCACACTGCTCTCTCATGCTCCAGCCCCTCTACGCCATGGTGAAGCCCTGCAAGCGTGGCCAGTCTGTCACTCTCGTCTGGACTCCGGACGCTGACGCCGCCTTTCTCGCTGCTAAGAAGGCTCTCAGCGACATAGTCATGCTGTCCTTCCCTGCCCATGACGCGGAGATCTCCATAGCAACAGACGCCCCCGACACTGGGACTGGTGCTGTCCTACAACAGTTCATCGACAACGCCTGGAAGCCGATCGCCTTCTTCTCCCGTAAGCTCTCTAAGTCTGAAGCCAAGTACAGCGCTTACGTCCGGGAACTTCTCGCCATCTTCAAGGCTGTCAAACATTTCCGCTACTTCATTGAAGGCCGGCGTTTCCACGTGTTCACCGACCACAAGCCCCTCACTACAACCTTCCTGAGGAACAAAGACTCTTATACACCACGTCAACTCCGCCACATGGACTACATCTCGCAGTTCACCACTGACATCCGGTACATCAAAGGTGCAGACAACGCTCCAGCTGACGCCCTCTCCCGCAACATTACCGCTGTGACGTCCTCTTCACTTGATTACGCCGCCATAGCCGCCGATCAGTCCGGCGACGCAGAGCTGGAGAAGCTTCTGGACAACCCGGCGCTTAAAGTGAAGAAAATCACACTCCCAGGCACCAAGGTCACTCTCTACGCTGACGTCTCCACGGCCACCATCCGTCCCTACCTGCCACAGCGACACCGCTACCAGGCCTTCCGTCAGCTTCACGACCTCTCTCTCATCCTGGCATTCGAGCCTCGCAGCGCCTGATGACGTCCCGCTTCATTTGGGAGGGAATTAACAAAGACGTCAGACTATGGACCAAAACCTGCACTGACTGCCAAGCCTCCAAGGTGACGCGACACACACACTCTCCACCCGGCACCTTCACGCCCGTCACGGAGAGGTTCGACCATGTCCACATCGACCTTGTTGGTCCCCTGCCGCCCTCCGCAGGCCACCGCTACATCCTCACCTGCGTGGATCGTTTCACACGCTGGCCTGAGGCCGCCCCCATCGCTGACATCACTACGGACGCCGTCGCCCACGCCTTCATTGCTACTTGGGTCTCCAGGTTCGGCGTCCCTCTCAGCCTCACCTCAGACCGCGGCGGCCAGTTCGAGGCTAACGTGTGGAACAAAGTCATGACCCTCCTTGGCATCCGCCGCTACAGAACGTCAAGTTAACACCCGCAGGCTAACGGCATGGTCGAGCGCTTCCATCGGCAGCTGAAATCCTCCCTCATGGCCTCCACCCAACGCGACAACTGGTCCCTGGCTCTTCCCTTGGTCCTCCTCGGCATCAGGTCCTCCCTGAAGGAAGACCTGCACCACTCCTCGACTGAACTAGTGTACGGCACCAACCTCCGGCTCCCAGGCAAACTTCTGGCGCCCACACCTGACACCGCCCCCTACGGCGTCCAGGACTTGGCCGCCCGCCTCAAAGGTGCCATGAGGAGCCTCCAGCCGGTGCAGCCTCGCTCTTCCCCGAAGGAGACCTTCGTCAACCAGGACCTCGACACCTGCACCCACGTCTTCGTGCGCGTGGATGCCGTTCGGCGGCCCCTGCAGCAGCCCTACCAAGGACCCTACCGCGTCCTGAGACGGACCAGAAAGACTGTCACGATCGACAAACATGGTTCTCAGTACGCGGTCTCCATAGACAGGGTCAAGCCGGCGTACCTGCTGGCCCCAGACCAGGCGCCCCATCTCTCCGTCGCCGAAACAACACCGTCTGCACCAGTCCGCACCAGGAAGATATCGTTCCTTCTATGAAGTCACTGGGGGGGAATATCTGTAGCAGTCACCGCTCGAATCGCGTGTTCCTTCCCCTCAGTGACGCATAAGAAAATGGTGCACTGCAGAGAAAGACTTTAAAATTCTGTGTTTTCATGTTCATCGTCAGTACTTGTCTCTGTCCGCGTCGTGTCTTCAATGTTTATCTGTCTTGTACTCGTTTACCTTTGACTGTCCGTCTATGTCCTTTTGTTGTCCACCGTTACACATTGTTATACACATACACCAACACTTAAATGTTAACCTACACAAACAACATTCACACAAACGCATACCCACACAGACACCTTTTCTTTGTGTTGTGTTTGTCTCAATGACTTGTTGTATTTTTATCCAATAAAGTAACCGTGACGGATATGAGTTTCTCTATCCGTGAACCGATTAGCACTTTGAACACTCGCTACCACCAACAAGACTACCCATATGCTGGCCTGAAGACTACCTATCAACCCGGGCTCTAGATAACCTCTCCAAAGAGAGGCTCAAAGATGAGTTCCGGGGGGCAGCATGAGCAAACACTCGCTTGCGCTAGAACGGGCTGGGCAGACCATCAGGACCCACCTGGAAGAAGCCTTGGGCCGATCATCAGGACCTACCGGGAAGAAGCCTTCCGGCGCAATAGGCCGCGACGTGTATATATATATATATATATATATATATATATATATATCTATATATAGATATCTATATATATATATATATATATATATATATAAGTTGTCGGTTCACCCGTCTGAGGTATGCATTATCGTGCGCTGGCAACCTGCTGTCACGCGGCATGTCAGATGTCATGGATACTGTATAAAAGCTTACGCATAGAAAACAATCGTCAGAATCATTAATATGCAGGTAACACAAAGAAATACCGTGAATTATACTCGATTTAGAATTAAGAAATATTAACACTGTTGCATATGTTGATTTGCAGGATCGCTGAATCATTTTGACTAAACAGCCTTGGTTTTCTCCGATAAACAGAAAATTAGCTGGTTCCATATTAACTAAACAGCTGTCTAAAACAGTATTAATAATTTTAACTGAAAATCGTCTACTACTGACAGTAATTGTTATTGATGTTTGCATATTGACAATATGACAATTGAACCTAAAGGGCTATGATGTATCATCCACGCAATCAGACACACGGTGTGGCGGCAGATTTCCAGCGGACGATACTGCATACATGAGGCTTGCGTGACCGGCAATAGTGGGGCACACGACCATGATTATATCAAGAAAAGGCAACATTGGTTCCGGGAGTGAGAAGAGGTCATTCCTGCGGATCAGTGATTTTGTCTAAACTGATTTACGGCGAGTCTGGGCCTAAAGCTGCCAAACCTCTAACAAAGCCAAATATTTAATATAATCTATGATTACATATCTATATTCTACTCGCGCTGCGGGGATTTTTTTTATATGCTGCCTATAGCGCCGGTACGCTCCCTGAAGGGGCCTTTTGGACGACCCCAGTCCGTAAGTGGCGCCAGCGAATTATATTTATAGTGGCTTTACTTGCTTGGCCTTGGTGCACCCGGGGCTCCTTAACCCGCAAACTGCTGTACGCCTTCTGGGCGGCTGAGCGGTAAGCTGCTGTAAGCCTTCTGGAAGCGGGCTTTTCAAACAGGCGCCAAAAAGTTTCCGCCGCGGCTTCAGATACTGCCAGAAAAACATTTTTGTGATAGAAAAAAATCTAAATATAGATACAACCTTACATTTCAGCGAGCTGAATATGTGTATTGTAATATTTATGACACGTTTATGTAACTTAGATATCATTTATTGAAGGTCAATCTCTCGCTGATATAGCCGCACTAGGCGACGCACTCAGAATCTCAGTCCCGCAGCTTACGGGTTAAGAACGAAGTCGATGAAGTTAAGGTTAACGAAGGTTTGAGAAGTATGAGGGCAATCTTAGGCCAATCGGTGATGGTGGAATATTGCTAACGTCCTTCGGGGGGACTCGCAACTAAAGCCCCGTTCACACTGTGCCGACTCTGGGCACGACAACCCAGCGACTTTTCCATTTGACAAGTTGGTTCCCACGCTCCAAGAACGGGGGGAGGTTTTATTGAGGTCTTGGTGTCTTGCCGACTGTCTGGGACATTCGGCAACAGTCTCAAGACCTCTTTCAAGACATGCCCGACCCTTTCACATCAACACCCAAGACCTCATGTACCCTAGAGTCGTGGGTAGTCGTGGCCCAGAGTCGACACAGTGTGAACGGGGCTTAAGTTCTCGGGCTTACCCAAGGCCATCTAGAGGGGAAGGCCTCTTCACTGAGGGGGTGAGTAGGCCGTGAAATAAGCCAAGTAGTGCTAGGTAGTGTCGGGTCAGCCGCGGTCGGGAGAGGTCACGCTCTCTGTTTTGGGCATTATTGACTCCGAAAACAGTGAAAAACATGTAAACATTAACATTATTTGTGTCTCATACCAAGATAATACTGCCATACAAGTGCTGTGTGCCTTACTGTGAAGGAAACTTCAAAATTGGACCCAGAGTGATCGTGTTTTCCTTCCCACAAGACAAGGAGGTGTCCGCCAAGTGGCTGCGCGCCACCAACGAAGCAACAAACAAACTAAGTAGCTACATGATATGTTCAGCATTGTGAGATAAGTATAGTCAGTACAGTCAGCAGGTATAGAATCCATTACAGGTGTATTAAATTAAGGAAGATAAGGGTTTGTCAGGCATTGTAACAGCCAATAATATAGTTTATAAAATAGCCTGTGTCACACATATATTATATATGAATATGAATATTCTTGATGTGAATATATGAATATGATACGTTATGAGAGGAATGTGACTGTGATATGATTATGTATGTGGAATGACTAATCACTGATGAATGTAGTATGAACATGATGTGATTCTTTACATATGCTAGGCATAATACATGTGAAAAAAGAATAACATGATATAATTATATGAATATAAACATTAAACATGGATATGAATATAGATGCAAAAGATATGAATATATGATATGAATAAAATATGCTTATATGAGATGAATGAGAAATGCATATGAATAACTATATATATATATATATATATATATATATATATATATATATATATATATATATATATATATATATATATATATATATATATATATATATATATATATATATATATATATATACCATGTTACTGAGATGTGATAGTCTATCCATCTATCTATCTATCTACATCTATCTATCTATACATCTATAGCTATCTATCTATATCTATCCATCTACATCTATCTATCCATCTATATCTATCTATCAACATCTATCCATCTATATCTGTCTATCTACACATACCTATCTACATCTATCTATCTATCTAACGAACTATATCTTTCTATCTATATATATCTACATCTCTCTCTCTCTATCTATCTCTATCTATCTATTTATCTATTTATATCTATCTCTCTATGTATGTGCATATATATATATATATATATATATATATATATATATATATATATATATATATATATATATATATATATATATATATATATATATATATATATATATATATATATATATATATATATATATATATATATATCACCCAAAGTTAAGAAGCCACATGTATATAACACATGCCATGGAACTATTCCTTAATGAAGCCTGTTACGCTGCTGCTCTACGGTAGATGTATCGGTGGGCTCGGTAATAACCAGCCGCTCACAGCAGGGCGGGGACGGACGTCCGTCACGGTCAACGGCTACTTTATAAATGACTTCTTTCACTCCGAAGGGCGCCCCATGCATAGTTGTTGGTGATTTTTGACTGCAAGTGACATATAGTTCCTCAAAATAGATATACTGAATGGTATACTAGGCGATATAAGTTTTTAGGAAAGTAATGAGTGTCGGAGCATGTCCCCATTGGATAATGTATGGGGGAGAGAGATTCTCTACAATAGTTTAGTCAGACCCCACTTGGAATATGCGGGACAGTTTTGGTCTCCCCACCATGCAAAGGATATTGCTAAATTAGAAGGTGTTCAGCGTCGGGCAACGAAAATGATCCCTTCCTTGCGCAACAAATCCTACGAAGAAAGGCTTTCCACCCTTAACATGTTCTCTCTTGAGAAACGTCGCCTCCGAGGAAAACTGATCGAATGTTTTAAAATTCTTAATGGTTTCACGAATGTAGACAGATCAACATTGTTTATGATCGATGACACTTTGCGCACGAGGAACAATGGCGTAAAACTCAGATGTAGACAAGTAAATTCAGACTGCACCAAATTTTTCTTCACCAACGTTGTAGTGCGAGAATAGAATAAGCTTCCACCATCAGTGGTCCAGTGTAACACGATTGACTCCTTCAAAAAAAAGCTCGACCGTCACTTCCTTCAACTTAATAACAACTAGAGTAGAAATGCAACGTTTTGGAGCCTTCTGATTAATGTAAAATCACTTAGGTTTAAGGACAGACAACCTAGGCTGGACCATGGGGTCTGTGTTGTCTGATGTTCTATGTAATTCTATGTAATTCTCGCCGCGGACTCGTCGTTTTGCCGGGGTGCGGTACGATATACTGGATCGGTCACTTGACTCAGACGTGATACAGATCTAGGCTCACAGTGACTGACCGATCAGCGAGGCTCGTTTCTTGTTGGTGCCTCTCTGCAGGCGCACGATTCATTCCTTCACAGACGATGCTGAGTAATTAAATTCTTTGACTGTTCAGGTGTTTATTAGACTGCTTAGAGTGCACGTGTGACTGACTGACTTGTTATTCTACTCTTCACTTGCTCGCTATAGATTGCTTTGAGTGAAGCTTAAACTCCTCTGCTTGGTAATGATTTGGTAAGTGCACATTGTAGGTAGTTCTTTGAATAAACCAGATTTGTCTTCATGGCTTTCGGGCCTTGACTTTCTTACTTTTCAATAGTTTGAATGTGGAGGTCAATTACTGATTCAACTTCAACATATCTTACTCAAACGTTTCAACAAGACCTGAACCACTACTATTCTTAAAGGAGGGGCAGAACGCTGATCAAAATTTGGAGCTAAAATTCAATGGACGATAATGGGTAAGTTGTCTAATAGTGGTTACTGCTGGTATGCTCCAGTTCGATCAGCTATCTAATTAAGGGTACCTATAATTTGAGGTATGCTGTAATGGAAAGTTCCTTAATTGTACTTCGCGTTATTGAGGGATTAGTCTTGATTCTTGAATGAAAGGTGGACAATGGAGCAAGTTTTCCTCGTTTTGTTACTTATCGTCAGCCGCTTACCAGCTTAATTATTTCATATATATTCAAGCAAGTCAGATCGAAAGATCACAAGAATCTATACAAATTATTCTCTCTCTCTCTCTCTCTCTCTCTCTCTCTCTCTCTCTCTCTCTCTCTCTCTCTCTCTCTCTCTCTCTCTCTCTTAAGAACGTAAAGAGTCTGCAAGAGGCCTGTTGGCCTACACAATTAAGGCAGGTCCTGTAATCCTAACCCCACCTTAATAAGCGCACCTAACAATACCATAGCCGATCCAGGATTCAGGACGTTTCCTAAGTAAAAGAATGTTATACTTGTATTTCGTAAAGAATCCTTATAACCAAAAACTAACTAAAATTATGAGTATTCTTTTCCTTGAACACAACATTCAATAAACAACAGAACAATAATATGAAAATACGTATAGCTACCGCTGCCAGATTGTCGTACTCAGAGCATAGTATTTAACGGTTTCTGACGCCTAACTATTGCCAAGAAACATCAGGATCTTACTCTTTTAACGATAACTATAAATTAGTTTCGTTTTTGGAGCCCAGAAGACAGTTTTGGGGCAGGAAGTCGGGAAATATAATCGGCTGAGTATGACAATCTGGCAGTAATCTGTGGCCGAGGCAGCAGCAGCCTGCTATATTGCGGGTGTCAGATACCTAAAATAGCATACTTTTACTGCGCAAAGCAGGTGATGTCACTTATTGTGACTTCGTGAGCTTTCATATTTATCTATTTGTGTATATTTCATGGTGGCAAAACTTTAATTACTAGTTTCATTTTTATCAGTGACACGAATTTGTGACTGTTTATCACAATAGAATTTCACTCTAATAAGTGAATCAGACTCCACAGAAATATTACCAGTGTGCGTATGAATGAATACAAAGATAAGCACATACTTTGATTTACCTCTAGGATGTCTCGAGAATCATTAATAAATAAAAACAAAATATCCGGCTAAGCTACTCTTTAGCCATAACCTTTAATGGCGCCCAAAAATCAGTCCCTCCGCTAAGCTTGTACCCCACATTTGGTAATGTTAGGTGCGCCTATTACCTCACCATCCACGACTTTATCCAGCCCCTTCTTGAATATGTATCTATGGTATAATTGGCACCCACAGCGTCATGACTGCCAAGTCTATTCCGTTAACCAACCACTATATGTTGGTAAACCAATTCTTGCCTATGTCTTTGTTGAATCTTATTGTATCAAACTTAAATCCATTGCTACGTATATCCTTCCTGGTTCTTTAACAATCAGAACCCTTTTGACATCCCCTTTAATTATTAGAACCCTTCATCCATTTATAAAGCTCGATCAGGTCTCCCCGTATCTTTTCTATAGAGTGTAGATTTCAATGAATACTTCAGTCTCTCTCTCTCTCTCTCTCTCTCTCTCTCTCTCTCTCTCTCTCTCTCTCTCTCTCTCTCTCTCTCTCTCTATATATATATAT